>NC_043710.1:48727887-48763928 GCF_006229205.1 Suricata suricatta
GGGGCGGGCGGGGCGCCTGGCAACCCGGCTGGCGCCCCGACAGCCCGCCCCGCCCGCCCTCCTGCTCCGCGCGGCCGTCCGTGCTCACCCACCGCCCCAGGGGCCCCTCCTCGCTCCCTCGTGCGGTTTGGCGCGGGTGGACACGCCAGGGCAGCCGGGCTGGGATGGGGGTGGGGTGAGGTGGGTGGCAGCTCCTCGGACCCGGTGCCCCTGTGCCCTCCTCCGCCGGCTCTGCCCCGCAGGTGCGAGGACACCCTCACGCTGCTCCGGCTTCAGATAGCCGCCGCTCTCGGTACCGACGACCCAGGCGCTCGAGGGTCCGGGTGCAGCCCGGGGGTCGGAGCGCTGACGGCCGAGTTCCCCCGGAGCTCTGCTCCTCCGGCGGGTGTGCGTGCAGGGGAGGGCGCCCACGCAGGGCCACGCGGGGACCCGGGGAGCCCACCCTGTAGGCGGCCCCTACCTGTCGTAGCTCCAGCGGCTGTAGGACAGGGTCCGGTGGCTGCTTACTCCCTCCATCGCCACCTCCAGGCTCGGCTCTCGGCTCCGCCGCGGCGGCAACTGCTGCGTTGGGCTCGCCTTTCGCTCGCTGCGGGCCCGGCCAGGGCGCGGGCGGAGGACTGTACCATTCACCCCCCCTCCGGGGGGGGGTTGACCCCCTCCGGCTCTGCCAATGGCGGGGACGCGAGGGCTGCGGGGACCCGGGCCCGCGGGGCCCCCTCCCCCGCACTCCAGTCCCGCGGGGGCGCGGCTGCAGCAGCCCGCACGGCTTATTTATTTATTTCCGATGTGTGCTCCGCGTCGCCATGGCAACCGCTCCATCTTTTCCGGCGTCACTAGGGCACCGCTGCTTTCAAACATTCCCGGGACCGGGATTGCTAAAAGGCTGTCTCCTCTCCTGCTCCCAGTCCTCAGGCTTCCTCTGCAGAGCCGCCCCCTCCTTACTGGAGTAGACTCATCCATTCACTTCCCCCAACCTTCCACTCCAATTGCCCCCCTTCTCAGGAATGGGAATACCCATCCCCCGAATTTTGAGGACTCCCGCCATCTCCCAGCTCCTTCTCCCCTAGCACGTAAGTCTTTTAATTACCAGAGTCCCCCTCCTAAAAGTGGCGAGACTCAGCCGCCTCCTTACCCAAAGGAAAACCCACTTCTTCCTCCCTCTTCTCCCACAGGATTCCCTTGGCCCCGCTATTCAGCGTACACAGTGGCCCTCTTGGGTTCCAAGGACCGGGCTCTGTAAACACACCCACGTCTGGGCCATGTCTGTTTATTTTCCTTGTGTTTTCCCTTCATTACTACTAAAGATACTTTGGAAAAAACCCAGCTGTGTTGGCTCAACTAGCAGAGAGTGTCGTCTTCATCTATACCCGGCAGAGAAAAACCTAGGGAAGACTATGGGGAAAGGGGCCGAGACACGCAGAGGGAAGGCTGCCCCCTCCTTCTCTTCCCTTCCCCCACCTTGGGCTGCTGGCTGCAGGGATTTTCAGGTATAATCTTCTTGCAGAGGTCGTGGAAGCCTAAGAAGGACCTTTCAGTGCAGCTGTTGTGGCGGCAATAACCCGGGTCAGGGTGGAGGTGTCCGCGGTGGGGAGGAGGCGCACAGGGAGGTAGCCTTTGAGCTACACTAATCCAAGGATCAGGGGCAACTCTCTGTGAAATGAGACCTGCCGTGTCCGCTGTGGGTTACAGGCTTGCAAGTGGCAGCACACCTGTTGCATCCAGTTCACAAATGTGGTTTTGTTTTTTTTCAGTGACTAAATTGACAGCAATTAATGGAGAGATTGAATAGATTGAATCTTTTGTCCTCTCTTGAAAGCTAAGAAAATCTTGCAAGCCTTGGGCCTGCCTTGGCCGAGAAGTGGCTGCTCTCCTGACAGGGAGCATGTGTTCTCCTATGGGCCTCAGGCCCCAGCCAGCCATCTTCTTCCACTTATATAACTAGTCCCTATAGCTTTGGAGTTTGCCACCCTGGGCAACAGTCCTCTCTGTAACCAATGGTTTCCCGTGGCCCTCAAGAGTCGAGCAAATGCATCATTAAGCAGTATTTACCAAGAATCAGGTCCTCAGCAAAATGCTGTAAATAGCAAGCAGACAGTCACTACCTTGTGGAGTGTATAGACTGACACGCATCGACTGACCCCTAGAGAACTACTGTTTCACAACCACATCTTGATGGTGAGTCTCTTGGCATACCCATGACCACAGAAGTGGTGGACTGTGACTCCAGAATCTACTTGTTACAAGTGCGAGAAGCCTTATTTCATGGTCTGGGTAAAGGTGAGGGGAGAATGCCCCGATCTGGAGAATGTGTGGTGTTTGTGGGACCTCCCACAGACACTGCAGAACCAGAAGCCACAGCTCCTGCCCCATATGTTATCAGACAAGTGTCCAAGGATGTTCTTTCCCCAAAACCTGATGGAAGGGCAACAGAACCTAAGAAGGGTACTCCCTCACCAAGAGGAGTCCTGCTCCAGCAGCACCACCCCACTCTGACACAGGCTCACAGAGACCCACTGGGGCTGACGCTGGACACTGGCTGCCAGGCCCTCGCAGCCTGCCTTGGTGAGGTCACTCGGGCCAGTGGTAGTAAACACATAATTCCCTATTCTACACCACCAGGGAACCAGGTAGTTGGTACAAGACAAGAGCTCTATAGCTATAAGAGTCAATAGCAGGTGTACTGGACTCCCAGACCCTCATCTCCAAATCCTGACACCCCTGGGTACAAACAAGAAGCTCAAAGCTAGGTTTCTTGAGCCTGGGCTGAGATCCGTGGAGAAGCTCCATTCCAGACATGAGCCCTGAGCTACGCAGATCGAAGAGCCTACCAAAGCCCCAGAGAATGGACCTTTGACCCTTATCAATGCCGGAAGCCAAGCGTCAGCATTCTGTGGGAGGGAGAGAGTGGCAGATTTAACGTACAGTCACTGAATCTTTGACATTCCTCCCATCTAGCAGTAAGGTTTATGTTACCTTACCATGAATCTCTATGCTATGCGATGTCTGAGGTTAAGTAATAGAGTTTTTGGTTTACTGGAAAGGTCACCATGTAAGAAGTCCCACGACCATGTAGCCACTATGCTGTGAGGAAGTCTTACCTACAAGGGGAGGTCATATGTAGATGCTTCAGTTGACAGTCCCAGCTGAGCCCAGCCTTAAGGTGACCCAAAGCACTGGCTATGTAAGTAAAGAAGCCTTCAGCATATTATAGCCCCTAGCCCTTTGAGTCATTTCCAGCTGCTTGAGTCTTCCTAGCTGAGGCCCCAAACATTATGGAGGAGAGAGAAGTCATCCTTGAGTGTCCTGCCCTGACCCAGAAAATCTGTGGGGACCTGGAAATGGTTGTTGTTTTATACCACAGATAACCAGACTGGCAGAATTCATCTCGGAGGAGCTGGTTCTTTTTCCTTGAAAGCTTATGAATGGGCCTTTTGGTTATGAGAGGAAGGGTCCCAGTTAGTTGACACAGAAGAGTGGTAACAAGGAAACTTGATTGCTCTGCATAGTAAAGCAATAGGAAGGTAGGAGTTGTCCTCTGGTGGCTAAATGATGGATGGAAAGAAGGAGGTGTCAGCTGCCTAACCCTGGCGTTCCATGACGTGACAGTCTATTAGTGCCAGAGGTCCCTGTTAGACAAGAACACTGTATAGGGTCTGTGGAAAGTTCCCCCATGAGATCTTTCTGGCTTGAGAGCTAAGCCTTCCCTTCCACAGCACCGAATTACTCCTATTTGAGCTACTCCTGTAGCTCATGGGTTGCTACAGGGCTCAAGAAGAGCCTGTGAATACCTGATAGTGGGGGTGTCAGGACACTATACTGCTGGAAATGCCTGCTGTAATCTGGGCCACCAGTCATAAACTGGGTAGTTTATATTGACTAGTTCACCAGTCTTTACTGGGCAATTCATTGTATGATAATAGTACATTTGGGATTGGATCCAGACAGAACAAGAAGTGAGCTGCATGGAAAGACGCCTCTATGTCGTATAGCCCTGTTGACCAGCTCGCATTCACACTTGTGGAGGTGTTCCTTACAACCACTGTTATAGGAGGAAAAAAATTGGAGCCGGGAGTATGTTTGGGTTGACTTCATACAATAGTACAAAACAAAAACGAATTGCAGCCATACCACATACCCACTCAGGACAAATCCTAAAGGTGGGTGGTGAGGGAAATCCTTCTAGTGAGTAGTACTCTTGTCCATCAACTTTGCATGTAGGGAGGCATCGCCTGAGGCAAGAATGTACATGGACTTCTGGGCAGTGGAGAATAACTCAATTGGATGAAGCAAGATTGGAATACTGGAGAAGGAAGCCTGGGGAAAAGGCGCATGGATGGACTAACAGGAGAGGGGTCAGATTGTGCAGATCTTTGAGTGCCATGTTAATGCTCATCAGAAAGCTTCTGCTGCAGAGGAAGTATCAATAATTAGGTACACAAAATGACTTGTCTGGTGGTTTCTGTTTCAACCAATCAAGAGTATGGACCCATGAATGGAGTGGGGGGTTGTGGCTGAGACGGAGGTGCTGCATAGGCTCACCACCAGGGGCTCCCTCTCACCGAGGCTGATTTATCTACTACAGCTGCTCAAAGCTCAACCTGCAGTCTCAGCCTCAGAGGCTGGATCCTCATTTTCTTGAGTAGACTGCCCCAGTGCTTGGAGGCAATTTGATTACATCAGACTCCTTCCACCCTGCAGAGGGCAGTAATGTGTTCTACTGGAACTGAAATCTTTTGGAATATGAATTTATCTTCCATGCCTGTAGTGCTTCTCTAGTGGCTTATTGAATGTCTAATTATCAACCTGGGATTTTGCACAGTGAAGTCTCAGCTGAAGGGTACATCTATGGTAAAGGATGTGTGACAATCGGTTTGTAAAAGAAGGGGTCTTTCCATGTATTTTGCCCGGAAACAAATGGTAAAGTGGGAATGGCCTTGTATTATTTTTTTTATATTTATTTTTGAGAGAGAGAGAGAACACATACACAAGTAGGTGAGTGGGTGAGGGGCAGAGAGAGAGAAAATCCCAAACAGGCTCTGTGCTGCCTGTACAGAGCTCAACATGGGGCTTGATGAACTGTGAGATCATGACCTGAGCCAAAATCAAAAGTTGGGCACTTAACCAACTGAACCACCCAGGCACCTCAGTAATGGCCTTTTAAATTAAAGGCTTAGCTAAAGAGCCAGCTTTGGAGTGACAGCCTGTGGAACAGCTGGCATATAGTGCTATGGCCCCAGTAGTTAGAAGACACAGGGCCAAGTAACCAACTGATGAAAACCAGATCAGTCCCCTTCATCACCACTCTGGTGAGGTCCTTGAAGGAACTGTTTTCTCATTTCTGTGACTGGCTCTGTTGGGTTTGAGATCCTGATTCTCAGGGGGACATCTTCTACTGGATAACACAGGATTTTTCCACTTTGGGTCCCTCAAGGCAGTGGACCATCAGGCAAAAGGAGTTTTATTATACTAAGTCTCTTCCTGCTTTCAGCCCTGAGGGTGATGCTAACTAGCCAATGGCAGCCAACAAAGCCTGACACTGGCAAAGCAGGTGAGGGCTCAGCCCCTCAGGATGAGCAATCCAGGCCAGCTTTGATGTTAGGGTTGTGGGGGAAAAAGATGATGAATATTAATTGTGGCTTAGAAGCAGCTGCTGGAGGGAATGATAGTTTATTCCACTAACCCTCCCATTGAAAGTACTTTTTTTTTTTTTTTTAAAGAGCTTGCAGCTCACCACTGTCTTAAGAAGAGTCAGTGACAGAGTGGACTTATTGTGAGGCAGGAACAGGTCTAAGCAATGCAAGGGAACACTTGTGCCGTGGGCCATAGCTCGTGGCCTCCTGGCTTCTGCATGGTTGTAGTGGACAGTTTCATGCACATTGCTCTTACTTTAAGTTCTTCTAATCAGCTAGGAAAAGACACTTGGTCCACCTGTGGATGCAGCCTACAAGGAGGAGGAAGTTAACTTTCTAAGACATTCTTCAGCCAGTGGGAGAACTGGTTAAATGTCCCAGCTTTCAAGTCTTTCAGAATTCTGAGGGGTATTTTACACAGTTCCTAGAGGGTTCTCAGTGGAAAAGAAATAACCACTTTAATACCCTAGATTGTATTGATTTTCCTCCCTTCCTTGTCTTCATTCACTTCTGCTTCTTGGATCATATTATGGGTTGACTATATCCCCCCAAGAGATAAACTGAAGTCCTAAGCCTTGGTCCTTGTGAATATGGCCTTACATGGAAATAGCATCTTTCCAGATGTAATCAAATTAAGCTGAGATCATTAGGGTGGGTCATCTCTAATATGACTGGTGTCCTTACAAGAGGAAAATCTGGACACACATACACCAAAAAGTGCCAGATGGTGAAAGCGGCAGAGACAAAGCGCTGCAGCTCTAAGCCAAGGAACGTCTGGGGCTACCCGCCCTCGGGGAAGGCAAGGAAGGATCCTCCTCTAGAAGCTTCAGAGGGATCATGGCCCTACAAACATCTTGATTTCAGGCTTCTAGACTCCATAAACTTTAAGAGAATAAATTTCTATTGTTTCTAGACACTAAGTTTATGGTATTTTTTCTAATACAGATCACCTTCCCCATAAACAACCTTCTTTCCCAAGTCCCTGTCACGTGCTTTGCTTATAGGGGACCCAAATTATGTCTCTCTACCCCAGCTGAAATTTTAGTCTGGACTTGGGGTTTCCGCCCCCATCTAACCTTCAATCCATCCCTTGTCCCCTCAGTCAGCTGAGTGGTCTTACCCGGGACGATTTGGACATGACCCCACCTTCCACCTTCTTCCAACCTCCAGAGCTGCTGGAGGTTCCTCACTCACCTGCCAAAAACTAGTGCAATGCAGAAAGGCCATCTTCTTGTATAGGGGTCTCAGGGCTATGCACTAGCCCTGGATAGAAAGCCCCAGAAACCCCTTCTTGATCATTAGGGCCTGGGCCAGGGTTTCCCCTGGGAAATGGCATCTACAGGATTTTTGTATAGAAGGGCTTATTTATTGTAGTCTCATTGGAAAGCCAGTGGTCCCTAGGAGTTTTACTTAAAACTGTTTCTAAACCATGTTTTGAAAACTAGTATGTGTTTATAGTAATTTTGTGGTGGGGATAGAGTAAGAGACTTGGGTGTCACCACTCTGCAACCACATCAAAGGTAACCAAAACTGGTTCTGGAGGTGAAGCATCTCTAGGAGCTTTGGTCACTCATTTTGCACCAACCTAGCCTCTCCAAGGCAAGAAGTGCTTTTTCTGCACCAGCCCCCTGGAAAGCTGCTCCGGAACAAGGACTGTGAGCTGGCAACCAATGGCCTTTAAGTGGTGTAAAGGAGCCCTCTAGTGGCCATGACACAGAAGGCTTCAGGCACAGAGGGGAGCTCCTTATGGGACTCTTGGCCCATCCAGTATCTTAGACAGAAGGACAAACATGGTTGGAGAGACCATTATAAACTGATGACCACCAACATGGGACAGAAACATAAGCATGGGACTGGAAACCCCAAGGAGGCAGAAGATAGACCTGGACAGATCAGACAGTTCAGGAAACAAATAGACCTAATCACAGCCTAGATCATCACCTAACACAATTATCTTCCCATCTGGGAGACACACTGGGGAAGCCAGGGACAACTGGAATTTTTTAGCCCTGTAAAGACTTGCATTACTGATCATGCATGCATTCCGAGACATTGCAATGAGAAGCAATGCAGTTCCAGCAATTTGGCACTATTTGAACATTCCTGGAAATGCTGACCATGGCTAGTGTGTGGGAGAAATGCTAAGTTTTTCATCAGATATGCTAGAACCTGATATCATAATAATAAGCTGTGAAGTAAACTGAAGCATGAATGGATCCCTTGATTCCTCAAGGAGGACTGAGTGAAGCTTGTTGGAGGTTATGCCTGGCTGTTGTTAGCACTTCTGTGGGTGTTGGAAGGTGAAACGGTCTCTCCAACAAGGATGGACCAGGTAGAACCAAGCAAGAAGCCAATCCCCTGCTGAAGCCCTTGTCTCATACTCCCTGCCTCAGGGGAATGGGAAGACTGTTTGCCTACTCAGCCTTCTTGGCCAGAGCAAGAATCCCCTAGGAGCCCACACCTGCTTCCCTCAAGGGTCCAGAGATCACTGGGCCATGTTCTCCGCAGAAGCCAGATCCTTGCTAGAGACCCCTCTGCACCAGCCTCCCAGGACTTCTCTGGCCCACCACAGTCAAAGTCCTAAAGCAATAGATCTTAGATAGGCTGGTGTCGATGAAAGGGAACCACATTCAGGTTTTAACATCCCTGGAACCCTTTGCTCTCCAAAGCTACTTTTTCACAGGGGCTCTGTTTGAGGCTGATGGAGGTGGACAGGTTTGTGGCACGTATGGACCCGCAGAAGGCAGAGGGACTGGGTTTTCTCTGGTCCCCTCTCACCTTCCCACCCCTCCCTGGGTAAGCAGAAGCTGGAGATGTACTTTCATAATGGTCTCTTTCACATGCAGAGGTTTGAGTGGCACTGTGTGGGTTTCTCAGATGACAATGTGTGACACAGAGTAGGGGATGGAAATTATTCTAAAGAAATAGAAACTCAGACACTTGTGTCTGCACACAGCTGTTCACCATGGGATGATGTATTAGCACAAAACTGGAAACTCACGTGTCCAACACTGAAAAATTGTTTAGGTAAGTTTGTCTACATAACAGAAACTTACAAAACTATTCAAAATAAGGTTTTTGAAGATTTAATGACAGGGACATCATTTTACAATGCTTTGTTTAAAATTATTTTATAAAATTCAGTTAAAATTTCAAAGTATGAAGTTGACTCTAGGTTCAGAGAACTTCTAAGATACCCCAGAGGACTTTAGGGAGGAGCTGTAAGCAAGTAAGTAGGAGCAAGAGAACAATCTTGTTTTACCTCAAGGCTGCTATATGCTTGGAAGCAGAACACTCCATACACGGGTCATTGTAAAATTAAGAGTAATATTTTGATCTTTAATCCTCTCCCTTCAAAGCTCTTCCCCATTTTCTGTACCTAGTCAATTCCCAATGTCTCTTTAGACTGAATTCCCTTCTCTGACTCCCAGGCAGATTTAAATCTATTCTGCACTGTGTCTCTCCAAGACTTGTTTCTCTTCTACAGCAGTTATCCCATTTAGTCATTATTGTTCATTTTTGTGCATCTCTTCTGTAAAATTGAAACCCACAGGACAGAGAGCATGACTTACCTTTAAATCCCCAGTGCCCAACATGATGTCTCGTGCATAGCGGGCATCATTAGATAGTTGTAGAATAAATTCAAACAAATAACCGAATGTCTGGTGCACTTCCTCCTTTCAGGCCCTCTCCAAAGGATCCTGATGACTCCTGATGAATTTATCACGTCCAGGATGTCTTGTGGTTACTTATCTAGCAAGTCACCCACTCATTCATTCATGTCACAAACATTTATTGAGAAGGTATCATGTCTAGGTTGGCTCTAGGATCTATAAATGCAGCAATTGACAGGAGAGACAATCTGGACCCTCATAGAGCCTGTGCTCCTATAGTGTCAAAAAGTGGCCCAAAATAGAGTCACTTACACCAAGACCACTTAGCATATGCTAATCACCAAAATGAGACTCCGTTAGTTTCCACCTCTCCCAGAAACACTCTAAAACCAGAACCACCTGGTCAGCACTGGTGAGGTAATCTGACAGAGCCCTGCCGTCCCCTAAAGGAAATGGACCTTGCCACAACCACTCCACTGCTTGCTAATATAACTTCCTTGTTCTCAACTCCTTCTGCCTAGAAGTCTTTCATTTTGTACAGTTCCTCAGAGCTCCCTTCTATTTGCTAGAGGGGATGCTGCCCAATTTCTGAATCACTGAATAAAGCAAACAAGATCTTTAAATTTTACTCAGTTGAATTTTTTCCTTAATTTTTGGGGGTAATCTCTACACCCAACGTGGGGCTTGAACTCACAAGCCTGAAATCAAGAGTTGCATGCTCTTCTGAGTCAGCCAGGCACCCCTTTGAATTGTGCTTTCTAACAAGAGTAAACAGACAAGTCCAAAATGGTAAGATAAATGCTGAGATGCAATCATGGTATAGGAGCACCCTCCAAGAGGAGGTTTTCGGTTTAGACTGAAGCCTAAAGGAAGAGCAGTAGTGAGCCAGACTAAGGGACATATTTTTCAGGCAGAGGGCAGAGCAAATGGAAAGGAAGCCCAGTACAGAGTGGAAAGTCAGTCAAGGTCATGATGAGTCTTACAAACTGGTAAGAAGTGTGAACTTTATCCTGGGTGGTGAGGGGAACAGATCAAAGAGAGTAAAGAGGAAAACTGTTTTCTCTACATTTACTACTCTCATCAGACAGTTCTGCAACCAGATGTGCGGGTAATTTTCCCATACCAAGCAATTCCCAGAGGCCAGCTGAGTGTCCCAGTTTAACTCCATTCTGACACTCTGACAGGAGAAGACAGGATTCAGTGGGCAGGTCTCTGGGTGGGGAGAAACACCTATTATGGAACAATGCTGGAGTCTGACCACAAGAAGCCCTGAAGCATAAGGTTCCTCTTAAGGCTATAAAAGACCCCACCTACTCCCCACTCAGGTTTCCCCTCTGAAATCTGACAAAAGACCTAAGTATGGCCATAGATGACCCCTCATACAAGGGAAAGGAGCCAATCCGGAATGGACAACCCTGCATCTAAAACTATGTAGCGGAAAAAGGGTAGACCCTGAGGAGAAACAAGGGGGAAGGTGGGGTACGGCTGGCCAGAACCTTGTAAAACAAGGACCCATCTCTATAGTCCTCAACATTTACTTTCGAATGTCCCCTCTCTGTAAAGAGAGCTTTTCTATTCTTCTTTTTTAATATTATACTCTAATAAACATTTGCCTGTTGCTCATTTTGTGCCCGCCTTTTCATTCTTCTGAAGCTGCAAGATAATGAATCCTGGGTATTAGGGCACAAATCCCTGCAACAACACTACATATACCTGGAGACAGTATCAGATTCCAAGGCTGCGGGCTCAGTCCTACAAGACTGCCTTCCCCTAGCTCCTCCAGATTCATGTCACAAGTCCGAGTTGTCACCTGTGCTTCTGACATACTAGCTATAAATTGGACTCCCTTCTTGGGTTTGAGTAATTTACTATAGCACCTCACAGAATTCAGGAGAACAGTTTACTTACCATTACTGATTTACTAAAAAACATTAAAGGATTAGAATGAACAGCCAGATGAAGAGATACATAGAAGTCTGGAAGGGACAGGAGCTTGGGGGTAAACCACCTTCCTGGCATGCACATTGTCCCTAGATACATTCTTATTCACCAACCCAGAAGCTCTCCAAACTCTGTCCTTTTGGGTTCTTATGGAAGCTCCACTACAGAGGCATGACTGATTAAATCACTGGCCTGGACTTTCAGCCCTCTCCCCTCCCCCAAGCTGAAAATTCCAATCTCAAATCACTTCATTAACATAAACTCAATGACAGGGGCGCCTGGGTGGCTCAGCCGGTTAAGTGTCCAGACTTTGGCACAGGTCATGATCTCACGGTTCCTGGGTTCGAGCCCCGGGGAACAGATCAAAGAGAGCCTGGAGCCTGCTTTGGATTCTACGTCTCCCTCTATCTATGCCCCTCCCCCATTCATGTTCTGTCTCTCTCTCTCAAAAATAAATAAACACTAAAAAATAATTAAAAAAAACCCATAAACTCAGTGTGGTTGAAAGGGGCTGGTTAGGGAAGACTCTTCATCACCCCTTTCATAGCTCTTATCACTTACGTTCCAAAGCGCTTAAAAGCTGTGCCAGGAACCTGGATGAAAACCTAAATGTGTATTTCTGTATTTCTGGTACAGTATCACAGAAGGCAAGATTGAAGAAGAGCAACAATGAACTAGTTGAGGCAGGATGGTGGAAAGGGAAGGGAGGATCAAGGATTCATCCAAGTTTTCTGGTTTTGACAATAGGATACCTGATGTGTCATCGCCTGAGAAAGGAAATGGAGGTGTTGTGGAGGAGGAAGAGACCATCAGTTCAATATGGAACATGTTGAATTTAAGAGGCTTCTGAGACATCCAGGGGAGATCTGGTCACTCAGCTGGTCTGCGATCAGCTCTGCATATGGGCCGGAGCTCGAGCTGAAGACTGGGCGTCTTTAACAAACTGGCAGAAATCGCAGTCAGAGGCCTCTAGATCTCCCCAGCACAGTGTGTAGAGTAGTCAGCAAGAAGGATCCAGGATGGAAGGCTGGGGGATGAAACCTTAAGGGAGGGTGAGAGGAGGAAGGACGAGGCAGAAGCACAGAGAAGGGGAATGGGGGACAATCAGACAACTGTGGTGTCTTAGAACTTAAGTAACACATATGATCTCACCCAGACACATTCTGAAATGTTTTTAGCATATGCACAACCACACACGAAGAGAATGTGTGAACACACATTCGCAGTAAAAACAAACTTGTGCACACATTAGCACAGGCTGGAAGAAAAAAAAGTTCCAGTATCATACATTTTCTGTCAACCTAGGCATAGGGTGTTCTTTCCCTACAAACACCTCCTTAGCCAAGAGTCAGCAACGACGGAGCCTCATGGTTGACAGCCTCTGAGCCTTTGCCAGTTTTCTGTGCCTTGAATTCAATTTTCCTCTCTCCTTTTTCAGTCTGTTTCTTCTTTCTTCAAGTCCAGTTTGGATTTTACATTCTAGCTGGAAGCCTTTCATGACCTCCAACCCTTGTGATTCCCAATGCAAACATCTCTGTCTGCCCCCTCCAGGAGGGTCTGAGCACATTGTTGGCATTTGGTACTACATGAGTAAATGAGTAGCTTCATGAACTCCACTGAGTAAATTCTTCAGTCTTTCCTCAAAAGATCTGGCGCAGCCCTATTGTTGATCGAGTAAGTCACAATTCTGTAGGTGTAGTTAAGAGCTCACCATTTGGTCTGCTAAAGAACAAAATTCAACTGAGCAAATCTGACCTAATTGGCTTTGTTAAACAATTCATAAATTGGGCAGCATCCCATTTACTAAGCAGATATAGTCCTGGAAGTTGTACAACATGGAAGGTCTCACAGGAAAGGGGTGGAGCAAGTTACTGGCAAGGTCCTTATGCAGACTGCGTCACTAATGCTGGTCAGAAAATCTCATATGTTACTGTTAAAAGGGGACATTTTTGGGATAGGCTGAAACTAATTAAATCATGAGGGGCAAATGACTCCATTTTGGGCTTTCTAAAACAGGCCCCAACCCATGCCTCTAACCTTAATTCTGGACACGTCTCTGCACACTCTACCTAAGTCTCCCCCACTCTAGAGTAGCCAGGCTTTCCATATACCATTAGCCCTTCAATCATCTTTATAAAGTACCAGGAAACATCCTAGACTCCATGTCTCACCATCCAAGTTCAACCAGCCTCCAAGCCCTCCTGAGTCTGCCTCATAACATCCTCTTCAAAGTCTTGTCGCCATCCTTGCTGCCACTGTCGTCATGTCCTCTGAGCAATCACAGCGGCCCTCTGATTCACCTTCCTGTCTTCTGCTTCTCTCCCCTTCCATCCTTCCTCCACATTAGCAGGGGATCTTCCTGAAATGTCTGGTTAAATTACCTAGAGCCTCCCTCTCCCCCAAATTCTAGGATAATATCCAGCCTCCATAGTCTTGAGGGCTATTATGCTCTGCCCCCGGCATATGCCTCCTTGGGTTCTGAACCAGCTTTTGCAGGTTGCCTTTGCCCCATTTATCCTTTCCTGATTAAAAAAAAAAAAAAAAAAAGACTAGCCCAGGTATTATCGCCTGGGTAGAATCTTCCCAGACTTCCTAGGACACAGCTGGTCAATCTTTGTGATATGTTCCTGTAATGTTTCATTTTTGCCCTATTATTTATTTCACTGGGTCACTAAACGGTGAAGCAGAGGTATACAGAGAAAAAAAGAAAAATCCAGACATGAATTAAAGTCCCGTTTCTTTACTTCCTAATTGTCTGACATACTCAACTCTTTTGAACCCCAGATCCCTCTGTAAGAAGGTAAGACTGACCCAAACAGTTTGAACAGGTGCTCATTGAGATCCACAATCACTCTCTATCTTGCCACTAATTTCTTACTTTTGTTTTCCTCATCAAAATGTGAACTCCTTATTGCCAGTAGCATGGAGTACGCACTGACCAGTGCTGGCATACTATTTGGCAAATACGAAACACTTAATGCGAAATGAATAAACAACAGAACATAGAGCAAACACTGTTAGTGTACACAGGATTACCATCTACTATCAGTGTCATTTTCAGAGACTCTTTGCCATTTGGCATCAATCTGCCTATTGGATTAGGTGGTCCAGAATCAGAATTTAGACAGTAAGTCCAGAGGCTCAGTACACCTGAGGATGTATTCCTGTGGGAGCTACCTGTTCCCTTTTGAGTTAATGTGCACTTATAGGATCAAGATGCCCATGGGCTCAGGATACTTTATTTTGGGTTAGGCCATCCATTGCTAAGGGTTGTCCTAAGGTCAGAATGTTCATCAAAGCCCATCAGGGAAGGTACAGGAATATGCCATTTACACCTAAGAAACTAATGCTATCAAAGTAACCATCAGAATGAAGCTCATCATGGACCCTCGACAGCTGGTGTTGCCCAGCTTCTGCAGGGAAGAGGCAGTGAGAAATGGAGAGGTGGTGGGGCCACTGCTTAGTAGAACTAATTGGTTGGCATGGTTCATTGGACTGACTGAAAGGACTAATTAGTTTGGGTGGCTAAGGTCTGTGGAATGCTCAGACAGGATTTGGGGGCTAGAGCAGGTGGATTAGTATTTGAAGGGTGTAGTCTGGGAAATGCTGGGAACTGGCAAGGGGATTCTTTGGAAAGCTGTTGGAGAAGTCGGGTTAGGGAGACTTCGACTGAAGACTGAAGAGCCCCGAGGAGGGAATCCCACGTGGCAGGATGGCCAGGCGGGGTGGGAGTAATTCACCAGCTTTGGAGCATTATCTTCACTGGCACTGGTATAAACTTGTTCCATTTTTGCTTAGACTACAGAAGTCCTATCTTAGGTGTAATTCCTAACTGTCCCCCATGGATTACTGCTTCTTCCCCGTCGTGGGACCCTCAGAACTGCTGGGAATCACTGCTCCCACTCCCCACTCCATATGGAATGGCAGTGTGTGGGGGGCAGGTGACTCTGTGTGTGTACTGACCCAAGGCGTGCCAGGCCACCGTCTCTCATGTACTGTGCCTCTTCTGGTGCTAATTCAGGTTACCTACATTTCTCACTTGGACCCCTCCAAGCTACCTTTCAGGTGACCAATGGCATCATCCTGAAAGGCACTCCTGCTTCTTTTAGACACTTTTTAGAGGTCTCCCTTAGCTATTCTGATGCTGACAAGCCCTCACCCAGCCACCTCTTGCTGGCTGTCCTGTGCAGGTCCACACATCTCTTCACTGTGTCCAGTCTATCTCTGCCTTGTTCAGCTTATTCTCAACCAAGGGACACCTGTGGCCAACCTCTACAGGTTTACCTCCTCAGTGCAAGTCTTCCCCAATGACTCTTCTGGGCTTCTGCAGCAGTTTACACTGTCCGTTCCACAAGGGATGCTTTCAACTGCCCTCGGCTTGAAGACAGCACACCTCCTGAGAGGGGATCTCTGTCCCCTGTCCTATACTTCTCAGGAGGGTCAAAGCTACCAGGCTCTGAGCAGCTTCGAAGGAAAAAGGGTTCGATTTTCATTCTGACCCTAAAATATACATTGTCTTCTGAGACTAGTCTTTTTCATGCAACATTTTAAGATGTCTTGCTTACAGTTGCAGGATAATTTTCTGTGTTGTTTCAGGTGGATCTTATAAACAGGGGTGGGATTTGTTTTAAAATTCAATGTCTTTTTCTTTCATTAGTTATAACTTTTTACATTTATTGTGCTTACTATATTTGGACTTATTTTTGCCATCAATACTTTACCCACTATTTCCATGCTTTCTCTTTCTCCATTAGAAAATATTATTTCCTCTTCCCTATTCCATCATTTCCCATAATTTTCATTTGGAGATTATATTTCCAGTGATTAACCTTGGAATTTTATCATGCATATTTAAAAAAACTGAAGTTGGTATTAACCACTCACCCGAAAAACAAAACACAAACACTCTGAACTCTGTTCAACCCTCTTCCCATTGTGCATGTTACTTTTAACCTCACAATTTTGGGTAACTATTGTCATTTCCCGTGTTTACATTTGCCTACATGTCAAAAAGTATCATTACTACTTTACTTCTTGTATTTTATGACCCCCAGAACTTGTTACATGTCTCAGAAACAGAATTAGAACCCAGGTCTTTTTGATATCACTTACTCTCATTTCCCTTTTCACTCCAACATGTTAACACAACCCTCAGTCCCTGAATAATGACCCACTTCTTTCTCAACCTGAGACACTTTGAAGTGGCCAGGCAGAACACTCTGGCAATCAGATGAAAGGGCTGTTTGAAGTCTACAAAACCCCTGGGAAATGTCATCTAGTCTTTGCTTTGATTCAGCCATTAGCAGAGCTCAATATGGCCCAATGATGCTCTCAAGTTACACGTAGTACCCAAGGAGTGTGGAGCTCTGGGGAAATCTCTTTAAATGTAAGCTACAGATCCTAATTTTGCCTCCCCAAACCATAGTAGCAAATAACTCCAACCTACTATTTAAGTAGTTTATGACCCTGACCACACTTTTTACTTTCAGTTCAGATTAAGCATTCAAATCTCTTAATTATTTTCCCTCCATGGATTCTCATTTTTCACTTCCTGTGGAAACCACATGATCCACCAAAAAATGGTTCAGAGCATTGCCAGTAGACACCTTTCCAGGCTGAAAGCCAAAAGAAAAATTTGGTAAAGTACAATTAATCCTCAGGAGAAGACTTTCTACCAGCATGTACTTATGGGGCCCAGGCCTGAGATTTGTACCCACTCCCTTCATTCCTCTGCACTCACTCACCAGCACGTGCTCTAGGTCTTCCTAACTGTGCAAAGGACAACACTTTGTACTGTCAATCATGGGAGGCACTATGGAAGAGAAGTGACAAAAATTTTTTGGAGGTCCAGTTTGTTCTAATCATAGGCAAAAGAGCAGGAAAAAGTACCTCTGTGAAACCAGTGTGCAAAGAAGGCTGTCTGGTCTGGGGTCGGGTGAAAAGTGGCTTGGATTTGGGCTATGGGTGCAACTACTGATGGCAAGTCACCAACACACAACCAACTTCCACCCAAAGTATTCACTTCCTGGTTTGTGCATGAGCCCTAGAACAGTTTTCTCCCTCCACCCAGCAGTAAGCTCATATAAGACGGATTCATTTACAAAAGGTAGGCCATGTTTATTTAGAGTCACAAGCAGTTGACTGACTCAGTGTGACTCAAACCACAAGGAAACCATCCTACAACACTCCGTGCTGAGTCCTGGGGTGGCCCAGATCGGCAGGAGTGCTGCTTGGGGCCCATTCACAGGTTTACAAGTTTCTCATTCAGGGCAATCTGTGACTGTGTGAGATTGGCCAGGTAGGTCACCATCAGCAGGTCCTAGAAGAGGAAGAAGCCACAATAAGAGAGGGGTTGTGTAGAAAGGGAGAAGAAAGCCTGGGCTTGGTCAGCTCCATGGTGAACACTGGGTATGAGGACAGTTCTGGATAAATAACAGCTCGGGAAGAGGCTGAGTAAGAGTTGAAGGTGGAAGATAAGAATGAAATGTCTGAGGACACTTTCTCTTCTTTACTGATATAAACTCAGGGTGGTTTAGCTAAGGTCTGTGGGTAGGGACATGGCGGGGGGGGCTGTCTGTGAACCCAGATGGGGAAAATAAGAAACTGCATTTTCATTAACCTCTGAATTTAGCATTTCTTTTGACCATGAATCTGGATAGCAAGTCACAGTAGTAGTATCCACAGTACCAGAGACAATGGTATCAAAGAGAAGGCGGAAGACCTCTCCAAACACACGTACTATCTCTTCCTTCCTCCCAACCTGGACTACAAGGGGCCAAAGGCAAAGCCCTTTCTCCTCTGTTCCCTTCTAGGCCATCTCCCTTCACATCTGTGTGCACGAGCTGAGGTGGGGGAAGACACAAGCTCCCAGAAGCCCAGGGATGGCACTTACGTTGATGTTGCTGTTGAGCATGGTCTCAAAGTCATCGGGAACAATCTTGGGTACTTGGTTAACCAGACTCATCAAGAAGCGGCCCACAGTATTGTCAGCGGACACCTTTCCAGACTGAGCAGCAAACAAAGATTCAGGGAGGCAGAGTTAATTCTCACCACCGAGGGCTGTCATGTCACCAGCACACCTCTCAGCGATCTCAGAGTGGAGATCTGCCCTCCTTTCTCGCCTTGCCCCTCCTCACCAGCACATCCTCTGCATACTGTAGCACTGTGCTCAGGGCATCCTGGATGCGGGCCGATGCCCCTCCTACTTGCTGCAAGTCGCTTGAGAGTCCGATCACCCGGTTGGGGCTAAAACAGGTCTTCATGATCAGGTCAACTGTGGGCACAGGTTGGGGGATAGAAGCACAGACATTTCAGTCATCCCATCAGGGAAGAGACTATCTCTAATCATTCTGGTAACTTCCCCACTTCCCTCTGGAAACAGCCAACTTCTCTGAACCCCTGCTCTGCTCTTGGCTGCTTTTCCTCCTGCTAGAGTTTAACTCCTGCACCCAATATTCTAATCACTGGTTTTGGTCTTATATGAATGGCCACGCAGCCTCTGGTGCTGATAATTTCCCACTTCTAACTGCACAAATAATTCCTGGAAGTTCATTTATGAAGGAGAGTGGTTGTGACTTTAATCATCACAGACTTTAGATCAATGGGTCCTCTTCAACCCACCCAAGGCCCTCCATTCTTGTTAGAGAGCAGCTACCCCTTCCCCTGAAAAATGTCAGACCTCAAATGAGGGTATGGGATGGTTACTCACCTCCAATGCGTTCAGTGTCATAATATGCATATTTCACTGTCAGAGGTGTGAACATCACCCCCATGGTCCTCCCAGGGACACCCATTAAAGTGCTGGGGAGAGAGAAGTCAAGGTAAACAAATGGCCTTGGGAGAGGGTTTCCATGTCTAGTCCAGTTTGGGAAAGCAGTCATAAAAAGATTATAGGTTCCAAGGTTCTGAGACAAGAAGGCTGAAACCATGTGAGCCCGAGGTCTTATGGGAGAAAGTCAAATTTTTCCTTTAGCTCACTCCACACACCAAAGCCTGGCCTTCGAGAGGGGACTCAGCCTGCAGATCTGACTTGGTTCCTTCAGAGGACTGCTTCACTCACTGCAATCTCAGTGATGAAACAGGAGACTGACTGCACTTCCCTGTGGAGCTGGCTGCCCAGATATCCGCACCTAGGTCATCTCTAAGACTGAGCCCTTCGTTAGCACTGAAAAAAGCAAACTGATGCCAGCCCACCAAGACTAGATTAGGTGCTTTTAGAAATCTCACTAAAGGTGACTCCCTTTATTATGCCAATTATGTATGTTCAGCTGGACCATGAAGAGTCTGTTACATTATGTCACACACAGAAAAAGCACAAAGCCAAACTGTATAAGGGATACACTAGCACATGCCTTCATTCTAACCAGAAAAGATAATCTAACTCCTCCCGCCGCCCATTCTTTAGTATGCCTCCCCTGTCAACCAGCATTTTAACTGCCTGCAAGCTCAATGTGTCAATGCTATAATGTCACTGTCACCAAAACTGCACCCTGGGGTCATAGACGTAGTCAAAGAAGGACAGCCATCCTTTAAGCTGTATGATTCTGAGTCCTGTGTATCCAGGGATAATGATAAACTAAAGGGTTACTCAGAAAAGCAGGGAACACGACCAAAATACCAGTGAGGATCAGCTACAGGAACTATGAAGAGTTAGCCTACAGAAAAGATGACAGGAAAAACATGATTGTTTGCTCAAATACCTAAACGGCTGTCATCAGAAATTGGTTAAGAGAAATGAGTAGGAATCTGGGGTACAACTTGTATCAGCAAGTGGATATTTAAGGGAGAAATTTTGTTTCAGAGTAAAATCCTTGTAATAACTGTTGAGAGTGAGGAATGGGCTTCCTTAGAAGGCAATGAGTTATATGTACTGAAGAATTAAACCTGCTTGGGGTGGAGGTGGGGGTCATCCAGGCATGGTCTGAACCAGAGAGCCTTTTATGCCCTCGTGCCCCAAGACACTGGTCACCTGACATAGGCCTTGATGCTCATGCGGCCGTTCTGGAGGCTCGTGTCCACGGTGAGGTGAATGGGGTTGGGGGCTTCCCGGCTATAGTACTCATGGATCAGCACAGAGTGCTCTGTGATGTCGTGGCCCGTAGCATACCTGGAAAAGGGAACATAGTTGTGGATTCATGTCTACATGTAACATTAATACCAACATGATGGTGACATGGGTGTCTCTAGTAGCATTACCCTAGTGTACCCTAAATTCAAAAAGAATACACTGAAAACTGTTATCAATTCAAATCAAAGGTTGACTTAGAGCTCTTGAAACTTTATACATCAGCAACAAGGCAAAAGTACTTGGCTCAGTAAAAGCTACAATTCAAAGTTTAAATATTCTTGGCCTCATGAGATCATAATTGCAAGCAAAACACACCAAATCCACAGATCCTTGAGGTAATACACTTTCAATACTCTGACTCCAAAAGGGAGTATAGTGTCTAGTCTGATGGCAAAAAACCTTGGCAATCACCAACACTTTCCATTCCCCCAACTCCAACTCACCAGCCCAGAATGAGCTCATTTGGAGAGACTTTCTTGTGCAATTCATACATGTTCTTAGCGAATTCCATGTCAACAGCCACCTTAGAAGGAAAGCAAAAGAGGAAGCTAAGACGCTACAAGCCCATAGAAAAAAATGGATGAAAAGGACCAGAGCCCACCCAGGCAGATCAAAGAGGCCTGGGAAGTATGTACACATAGAAAAAAGACTCTTCGCAGGACTTTTAGCTCTAGCAGCACAGTACGTTGCGCAGGAGGGGCGTTAAGGAGAGCCCAGCAAACGAACAGCTACAGACCACACAGTGGCAGCGCAGGCTCCCACTCACCTCATCTTCGGACTCGTTGTGCGGCACTGAAAAGCAGTTAGTGACCTCCACTGAGTGCTTGTCAACGGTTCCTGTGAGAGAGAATTGTCCCGTGTTATAAAACCCTAGGCACGCCAGCCTCCCACCACTTTCCATATGCTTTCAGAGGCCTCCTCAAAGCCAATGAACAAACCGAACCCCTAAGTTCTAAGTTAGCCATGTGCATCCGCGTAACCAGGTTCTCCAGCGCTGACGCTCGGAAGCGCTCGCTCTTTCCTTTAACCATCAACGTATGGGGTCTATTCTTCCTTCACAAGGTCTTCTTCTGCTTATCTGTTCCTTCCTGCTACCAGTCCACAGAAAAAAGTCCAGGTCTTTTCTCTATGACCTTCATTTTTCAGCCTCAGGACTTTCTCCCCATAGTTGAGTATGCAGAACTACCTGGAAAATTCTAATAATGTCCACATGGGGCACCCATACAGTAGCCTAGTCTCAGAGCACAATGTAAGGGAGCTTCACCTGTACCTGCCTTCAGCCATCTAGTCCCACGGTCATAACCTTAGTCCCATTTCCATCCAGAAACCTTCTACCTGTGAACCTTAAACATCAGTATCAGTCTATTCTAGTTCTGATACCTTTACTCCCATTATGTTTGTTTCTTGACCTAAGACGCTGGTCCTTCAGTGTCTCCATTTTTTCCTAATCTACTGGCACTGCCCAGACCAGGCTTCCAGCACTGCCCTCTATACCCGAGCCCATAATGCTGCCCACACCTGTGTCTGTTTAATTCCACTTCACTATGGTTTCTGCTCCCTTAGCTGAAACTATGTCCCCAAACCCAGTGGGTAAATACATTTTCTCTTATTTGACCTCTCATCAGCGTTCAATAGACTTGACCATTTCAGACTTCTGAAGCAGTTTTGAGTCTTCCATATTTCCATGCCACTATGATATCCTTCTATTAGAGAATTTATCACATTGTATTCTAATTATTTGCATGAGTAAATCTTCATCTTGAATTTAAGGTTAGAGTAGATGTTATTTATAATTCAAAGTTTGATAAAACATCTAACAGTTCTATGGTACTTAAAAGGTGCCACTGACTTCATTTAACCAAATTAAATATGTTTCATGAATTAATATCTGAGAAAATTTATAAGCTCTTAGTAAGCAGAGTCCACGTTTCATTTTTTGGTTAAGTACTGCCTCTAACACCTAGCACTGTACCCTGGTCCCAGTCTAGAAGAGAATCTGAAGACCTAGATCACAGGTTACTATAGTATCTAGGCCACTTAACAGTCTCCCTCAGTGGAGAACTGTATCTTTACTTAAATAGCTCACTTCAGTGCGTTTGGAAAATTTGGCAGTGCAGCTGAAAGAGTAGTATTTGTCAAGCCCCAAATTAAATGTTGCAAAAATCCTTTGTCACAGAGGCTCAAAGCAGGACACAGTTACAGAAAGCTATTATACTTTGGGAGATTAGGAGTGGGGGTGAGGGTAGCCAAATGCAATGAAGGACTGATAATTAACACTTTTCCTGGAAACCTGGAAGTTCAGTGGAACTTGGAACAAATGAGGGAGAACAGGGAAGGCACTTGTGGCAAAGAGAATACAAAGTGTTGGTTTCAGAAAAACCTTGGCAATGTCTGGAAAATAATGGATCAGCTGAAGTTCGTGTAAAATGCTAAACCTTGAAAAATAAAGAAAGGGAGACTCTGTTTGTGTGTTGCAGGAGTAGAGCCCTGATGTGGAGGACGGCAACTAATAGCTGTTTTGTTTCTCACGTGTGCCAGCAGTTAGATGCTCTTGGTGATAATTTAGCTCTTGCAAAGCCCAAGTCTAAGTAGCCCCTGGAACTAGCCTTTAGGTAATTTGTTCCAAGGCACACGAATATTTGGTGCAATCTACCTACTAATCTTGTCCTCTTTGCAATACACCAATTGTCTTCTACAGTGGAAGGACTGTTACATGTCACAAAGGTATCTAAGATTAGTGATAAAGATGGAATGAAAATGAATTTGATGGATCAGCAGCCCCCAGAGAAAGAGGCACATTACCACTAACCCCTCTCCAGTGCCTCTCGATTTTACAAATTACTTTAACATATTAGGGGACTAAAGGACAAAAGATCAGGCTTAAACGTTTAGGAAAACAGAGTATTATTGAAGTCCTAAACGAGTTTCTGCCAAGCCGGTTTCCTTGTTCAAAGGGACGTCTTTTTACAGCTGTCCCCACTTCGTTCCCAAAAACGTCTTTGTCAACACCTGGAAAATAAAGACCTTCAGTCCGTAAAAAAGGGGGAAATGTGGCCATTCGGTTTAGAGAGTCCAACGTTTCTGACTTCATACTAAGCATCTCAACTCATTTTTGGTCACACTTGACCTTCAGGGAAGATTAAAAGTAAACGAAATTACTCAGCATACGATGTTTATTCAATAGCTAACTACTGCTTACGTACTTTATGCCGCCCAAATGACAGCAATGTGACAGGAAAGTTTAAGTTCTTCAAGGACATAAGTCGCGCCAGGAACGTGGGATGGAGGAATAGGTAAGAGGTCAACGGGGATGGGAAGAGAGGGGAAGAAAAGAAAGAGGTGGGAGGTAGAAGACTCAGACAGTTCTGTCTGCACACTCACCCAGCAGGGTCCCGATAACTCGGGCAGCGCCCTCGTTGCGTCGCTCGTAGCTGTCCACGATGGAGGCCAAAATGACCGGGTGCAGCCGGACCACACGGCCGCCGGGGAACGGGCCTGGGAGAGCAGGACCAGGCAACGACTGCGCCGGGGTCTGCGCTGGGGCCGGCGTTGAGGCCGGGGTCTGGCCCGGAGCCGCGGTCGTAGCCGCCGCAGCCGCCGCGTCTGAGGATGAGGCTGGAGCCGGCGTTGGAGCTGCAACCGGCGCTGGAGCCGGAGACGGCGCTGGCGCTGAGGCTGGGGTTGGAGCCGGGGCTGGGGCCGTGGCTGGGGCCGCGGACGGGGCTGCGGCTGGAGCTGGACCGGCGGCGGGAGTACTCGCCGGTGCTGCCGGTGTGGCCATCTTGTCGAGAAAGAAGGAGCCAGGCATGGAGGGGAGGGCGTTGAAGAATATTAGGAGCACGATAGGCTGAATATGCACCACGTGATCTAGATCCTTGTGTTTATTGGCCATTGATGATGCTTCTTACGGCACAACAATTTCCTGCTGAGTTCGTGCTCTTTGATTTCTGTCCCATAAGCACTCAGTGAGAGCCGAGCTAAATAGTTCCGCGCACACTTGGGACCGAGTTGAGAGAAAAGAATCAACTCAGTCTGCGCAGCTGCCGCTAGATGGACCCAAAGAGCGGAGAATGGGTGGTAATTCCTGCTTTCGGACTTCAAAGGGATAGTGAATTTGTTTTTTAATTTTTAATGTTTATTTATTTCTGAGAGAGAGAGAGAGACACAGAGTGGGAGCAGGAGAGGAGCGGTGGGGTGGGGAGACACAGAATCCAAGCAGGCTCTAGGCTCTGAGCTGTTAGCACAGAGCCGGAGGCAGGCTGGAACTCACCAACCATGAGATCATTACCTGAGTAGAAGTTGAAAACTCAACTGACTGAGCCAACCAGGGGCACTAGGATAGTGAATGGTAAAGTGCCTTCTAAAGGCGCTTCTTGACAGAGTCCTAAGAAGTCAGTGCGGTGGCTTATTCATTCAGCAGTTTGAATATGTACCAGATGCTGTTTTAGTCCCTTGGGGTATATCAATGAATAAAACAAGGGTTGTTGCCCTCCAAAATTCACCATCTAGTGGAGAGAGACAAAGAAGTACATTATATAATGTGCTCGAAGGTGATGAGTGCTATGAAAAAGGAAAAATTAGCGGGGAATAAGGGAGGATCAGGAGTTAGGGTAGGTCACAATGAGAATGCAAGATTTGAGTTAATTGAAGGAGGTGGCTATCGTTATGGGGAAGAGCCTTCAGGTCAAGGAAACAGCAATGCAAAGGCTTTAGAGACAGGAACAGGCCTGGAGTATGTGAGGAGGCTTTTTGGTGGCTGGCATGTTAAGATCATGACAGGTACTAGCTGGAGATAGACCTTTTAATAGGAGTTGGGGAGCAGACCATTATGGACCTACTAAGCCATGATAAGGATTTTGACTTTTAGTCTGGGAGAGGTGGGGAGTCATTGCAGGGTTTGGAGCAGGGGAAGGTCATGATCAGTCTTAGTTTTAAAAGGATCATTCTGGGGGTGCTCGGATGGCTCAGTCGGTTGAGCATCTGACTTCAGCTTAGGTCATGATCTTCTGGTTTGTGAGTTTAAGCCAGGCATTGGACTTTGTGCTAACAGCTCAGAGCCTGGAGCCTGCTTCGGATTCTGTGTCTCCCTCTTTCTTTACCCCTTCCCTGCTCATGCTCTGTCTCTCAAAGATAAACACTAAAAAGTTTTAAAAAATAAATAAATAAAAGGATCATTCTGAATGTTTTAAGAAGAATAGAACGGGCCAGGGGGAGATGGTTGTTGAGGAGAGGAGGGTAAGAGAGTAAGAGCAAGAAGACTTTTTAGGAGGTTAGCAGGTAGCCTACGAGAGAGGTGATGGTGGTGGGAACCAGGCCAGTAGCAGTGGAAGTGGTGAGAAATGGGTAGACTAGGGATATATTTTGAGGGTAGAGACAGCAGGATTTTCTGAGGAATTGTATGTGAGGTACGAAAGAGAAGAATCAAGGATGACTCCATTGTGTGTGTGCATGTGTGTGTGTTGAACAATTAGTATGAAGAAGTTATCATCAGTTGAGACAGTAGAAGCTTCAAGTGGAGCAATTTTTTTGGGAACAGATCCCAAGTTCAATTTGGGAGGTGTCATCCTTGAGATGTTTATGAGACATCCAGGCTGAATTGTAGAGTGGTCAGGTGGAGATGCTTGGGAGTAAAGGAGTAAACCTCTGTAAAGCTCTTAGCATATGCCTGATATACAGCAGTTATTATTATTATTGTTTATTGATTTACTTTGAGAGAGACAGAATGCAAGCGGGGGAGGGGCAGGTGGCAGTGGCAGAGGATCCAAGCCAGTCTCTGCACCGACAGCAGAGAGCCTGATGTGGGGCTCGAACTCATGAACTGTGAGATGATGACCTGAACCCAAAGTCAGATGCTTAACCCACCGAGCCACCCAGGGGCCCCCAGCAGTTATTATTAAGTGGTAGCTATTATCACTGCTGTGTAATGGAAGGAACTCTGGTTCTAATGTACTACATAACTTTGGGCAATCTATAATTTTTTCTGAGTCTTAGTTTCCTTCTCAGCACAATGGGAATGATAATATCTGCCTGTTAGGAAACCAATCAACTCCCTTAATTAGGTCGAGTTCTGGCATCTAGTTGGCAAGCTAGGTGGGTGAGGTTGGACCTCTCAGCCCTTACTCTTATGGCCAAGAGCTGCTTTCCCTCTGGAGCTACCTCCATAATCAAAATTCATATGATCCAGTTTCACTGTCAATATTCTGGGCAGACATACATTCTTTCTTTTAATTCCCCCAAATACAGGTGAATAGCCTATCAGAGAAGGATTGAAAAGGGACTTGGATTTTGTAGCTGGGATCTTTAGCAGCCCTACCAGAACAGTGTTCGGGGAATGGTGGGGTGGGCATGGAAATCACAATTCAGGTGTGAGGTAATGGTCATTTGGAACTGATGGCAGTGAGTTTTGGCTGCTCTCTCAAGAGAATTGGTGGAAAAGAGAGGAGACATTAAAGCAGTATCAGGGGGGAACAATAGCACTGAGAAAGGGACACTTCAGGCTGGAAAAGTGTTACGTATATTTTAAACTAAGGGTGAGGATCTAGAGGAAAGAGAAATATTGAATATACATGTGAGAAGGAGAACCATCTGATGAAAGAAGGAAGGAAAGAGGACGTGAATGGAGAAGCCTAGATTAAAGGGATGGTCTTGCACAGAGTGAGGGACCTGCTAGAGAGGCTGCCCCAGGCTGTGGCCTCCCTTATGGGTGCCTGGTGGGGGGTCTGCCTTAGCAAGGGCTGATCCCCTGAGATCATCCCATGGGAAGAAGGCCAGAGGAGAGAATCACCTGTGGTGAAGAGGTGTTGTTGCTCCTAACTGACCCTTGGGACCTTCTACCCAACCAACTCATTTGGGTTGGTTGTGGACACTTCATCACCAAGAACTTTACCTTGATATAAATGTCCTGAAGACCTTTCTCTCTGGAAGGAAAAGAGAAAGGGGTGGATATGAAGAATCAGAGACAGGGCACCTGAGTGGCTCAGTTGGTTGAGTGTCCAACTCCGGCTCAGGTCATGATCTCACGGTTTCTGAATTCTAGCCCCACATTGGGCTCTTTGCTGTCAGTGTAGAGCCTGCTTTGGATCCTCTGTCTTCCTCCCTCTCTCCCCTTTCCTCACCTTGCACATGCTCGCTCTCTCTCTCTCTCTCTCTCTCTCTCTCTCAAAAATAAATAAACATTAAAAAATTTAAAAAGAAGAATCAGAGACACTTTGAATTCGGGAATGAAGGGAAGTTGCAACCTCCTGTCAAGTGATAGTTTTCTCAGGGAAGTGGAATCATGGGGACCTGTTGAGAGTGAAAGTGCAAGGGTGGGGTCCAGTCTTCGGGCAGTGGGAGAGCGGCCAAGAGGGAGTCATTAAAGGCATTGAGCAATTATGAGAGGGCTCAGCTAAGCCTGGAGACCTCAAGAATCTGGTTAGCTTTTGTATTTTTCTGCAGCCACATAGCTAAGAGGCAGGCAGTGAGAGATGATTGGCTGGTCTTTCTAGGAATGCTGACTAGCTAGGACAAGGAAGTACATACATCCAGGATGCTGACTTTTCAGTCACTGACTGAGGGATCCAGGCAGGCTGAACCCTATGAACAGAAACACTGAGGCCTAGGTTCATCGGGAAAGGGCAGAAGGCATGGGGAGAGGGAAAAATGAGCTGTCTCCTTTAATACAGGAAATGTGTTGTGCACATGTCGTATTGGTCAGGATTCTCCATAACTGTACACACACACACACACACGCACACACACACACACACACACAGTTCTGATGTGGGGCTTGAACTCATGAACTGTGAGATCATGATCTGGGCAGAAGTTGGATGCTTAACTAACTGAGCCACTCAGGCAAACCTTATATGTATATATATATATATATATGTATATATAATATATCTTATATATAACATCACATAAAATTATATATAAATAAATAATATATACCACATATTAAACTATATAAATATTATATAATAATAAACATACAAATAAATATATCACAATATAATTATAATATACATATTACATATATTATATTATGCATAATATATATATATAGTTTTTTAAACGTTTATTTTATTTTTGAGAGAGAGAGAGTGCATGCAGGAGAGGAGCAGAGAGAGAGGGAGACACAGAATCTGAAGCAGGCTCCAGGCTCTGATCTGTCAGCACAGAGCCTGGCACGGGGCCTGAACCCACAGACTGTTAAGCATCTGACCCTGAGCCAGAGTCAGATGTTTAACCAACTGAGCCACCCAGGCACCCATATATATATATATATATACACACATATACACATACATATACATACATACATATATTCACATATACACACATATATATACATATATACACATTTAAATATATATATTTAAATATGGGATTGGCTCACGTGATTATAGAGGCTGATAAGTCCCAAGATATTTACTCAGCAAGTTGGAGACCCAAGAGAGCCAATATGTAGTTCTAGTCCAAAAGCAGGCAGACTCCAGGCCCAGGCAGGGCCTATGTTTCAGCTTGAGTCTGAAGGCTAGAATAGACCAGTGTCCTGCTCAAGCCATCAGGCAGATGAAGTTCCCTCTTTCTCCAGGTGGGGATCAGCTCTTTGTTCTATGTGGGCCTTCCACTGATTGGACAAGGTCCACCAACATTAGGGATGTCAATCTGTTCTATTCAGTCTATCAACTTAAATGTTAAACCTATCCAAAAGCACCCTCACAGGCACACTTACAGTAATGTCTGACTAAATATCTGGAGACCTTGTGCCCTAGTCAAACTGACACATAAAACTCACCATCTCACCTGGGATCCTGAGGAATACGCTTGACAGTCCTTCCCGAAAAGAAGGTCATAGCTACAGGCTCATGTTAAAATCAGGGACTGTAGCTTGATAAACCCAGTGGGCCTCTTCCATGACTGGCTGGAGTGAAGGCAGGTCGGGCTATAGCGCCAACCATGGGAAGGCCGCAAGAGGGAGCCCCAGGCTCGCTCAGCACCGCAAGTGTGACTTGGGACTTAGAGCCTGAGGCTTTCTTGTGAGGCAGGGCTGTGCAGGAACCAACCGCACCTTGGTGGCCAACCCCCTGTCCTTCCGCAGACTGGGCCTGGCATAGTTGGCAGTGGGCTGCTTCCTGTAGTTTGTCTCTACTCACTGCCAGCAGGTTTCAGGAAGTTGTGCACCTTACACAGGCTGCACTTGTGCCAGGCCGCTCCTCTGCTCTGCTAGACTTCTGCACACTTAAGTCTCTCTCCCTGGAAGCCCTTTCAGACTGAGGTGGTGAGGAGCAGCTGCCACAGCTGAAAAACCACAGTGTCCCAGACCTCAAGCCTCAGACCTGCCTTCCTGCATGGTGAATGTTCTCTGTTCTGGAGGGAACCTGGCCCCACCAACTGGTTGCCCACCCTGTCAAAAGCCAGCCTGCTCAGACAGCTCATCACACATGGGACTTGTGTGTCTTCAGTTCATTTGTCCCTACTTGGTTGGCATGCTACAGTTCTCTGATTTTCTGATAGCCATAGCTTCATTTCTACATTTCCTTTCTGGCCTTCCTGCCTTCCACCTGGTTTTGGTCACTAGAGCTTATTTCTCTGGCTTGGTATTTTCAGCTTATCCCTAATTCCTGGCTCTCTAGATTCTTTTTTTTATGTTTTATTTATTTTTTGAGAAAGAGAGAGAGACAGTGCAAGCAGGGGAGGGACAGAGAGAGAGAGAGGGAGAGACAGAATCTGAAGACAGGCTCCAGGCTCTGAGCTAGCTGTCAGCACAGAGCCCGACTGGAACCCACGAACCGTGAGATCATGACCTGAGCCGAAGTCAGATGCTCAACTGACTGAGCCACCCAGGCGCCCCTAGATTCTTCATATTCTAGCAGCGGTGGGCCTGGCCACCCGTCCCCCCCGACTTCATGCCAAGGTGGGGGGCAGGAAACCACACGGAGTTGCTGGTGTTTTCTGTCCTTTTAAAAAAGTCTTATTTAAATTTTATTTAAATTATAGTGTAATAATGGTTTTAGGAGAATTTAGTGATTCAAGACTTACATATGACACCCAGTGCTCATCCCAACAAGTGCCCTTCTTAATGCCCATCACCTGTTTAAACCCATGGTTCAGTCCAACACATCTCCAGCAACCCTCAGTTTCTTCTCTCTATAGAAGAGTCTTATGGTTTGCCTCCCTCTCTGTTTTTATCTTATTTTTCTTTCCCTTCCCCTATGTTCATCTGTTTTGTTTCTTAAATTCCACATATGAGTGAAATCATATTTATCTTTCTCTGATTGACTTATTTCACTTAACATAATACATTTTAGTTCCATCCATATTGTTGCAAATGGCATGATTTCATTGTTTTTGATTGCTGAGAAATATTCCAGTGTGTGTGTGTGTGTGGGTGTGGGTGTGGGTGTGGGTGTGGGTGTGTGTGTATAACCACCTCTTCTGTATCCATTCATCAGTCGGCGGCATTTAGGCTCTTTCCATAATTTGGCTATTGCTGAAACTGCTGCTATAAACACTGGGGCAGGGGGACATGTACTCCTTCGAATCAGCATTTTTGTATGCTTGGATAAATTCGTAGTAGTGCAATTGCTGGGTCATAGGGTAGTTCTATTTTTAATTTTTTGAGGAACCTCCACACTGTTTTCCAGAGCAGCTGCACCAGTTTGCATTCCTACCATCAGTGCAAAGGTATTTCCCTTTCTCCACATCCTCACCAATATCTATCATTTCCTGAGTTGTTAATTTTAGCCATTCTGACAGGTGTGAGGCGGTATCTCATTGTAGTTTTGATTTGTATTTCCTTGATGATGAGTGATGTTGAGCATCTTTCCATGTGTCTGTTAGCTGTCACGATGTCTTCTTTGGAAAAGTTTTCATGTCTTTTGCCCATTTCCTTACTGGATTATTTGCATTTTTGGTGTTGAGCTTGATAACTTCTTTTTTTTTTTTAATGTTTATCTATTTTTGAAAGAGAGTGAGCACACACGCAAGCAGGAGAGGGGCAGAGAGAGTGGGGACAGAGGATCTGAAGCAGGCTCTGAGCTGTCAGCACAGAGCCCAATGTGGGGCTGGAATTGACAAACCTTGAGATCATGACCTGAGCTGAAGTCAGATGTTTAACTGACTGCACCACCTAGGTGCTCTGAGTTTGGTAAGTTCTTTATAGATTTTGGATACTAACCCTTTATCTGATATGTCATTTGCAAATATCTTCTCTCATTCCATTGATTGCTTTTTAGTTTTGTTGATCATTTCCTTCACTGTGCAAATGTTTTGTATCTTGATGAAGTCCAAATAGTCTATTTTTGCTTTTGTCTCCCTTGTCTCTGGAGATGTGTCTAGTAAGAAGTTGCTGCACCTGAGGTAAAAAAAGTTGCTGCCTATTTTCTCCTCTAGGATTTTGATGGCTTCCTGTCCTACCTTTAGGTCTTTCATCCATTTTGATTTTATTTTTATGTATGGTGTAAGGACATGGTTTAGGTTCATTCATTTGCTTGTCATTGCTTTTTTGCTTTATCAAAGATTAGTTGGCTATACATTTGTGGGTCCATTTCTGGTTTCTCTATTCTGTTCTTTTGACCTATGTGTTTTTGGGCTAGCACCATACTGTTTTGATGATTCAAGCTTTATAATACAGCTTGAAGACTGGAACTGTGATGCATCCAGCTTTGGTTTTCTTTTTCAGGGGTCTTTTCTGATTCCACACAAATTTTAGAATTGTTTGTTTCAGCTCTGTGAAGAATTCTGGTGTTATTTTGATAGGAATTGCATTGAATGTGTAGATTGCTTTGGGTAGTATTGATATTTTAACAATATTTGTTCTTCTGATCCATGAGCATGGCATGTTTTTTAAATTTCTTTATGTCTTCTTCAGTTTTTTTTTTTTTTTTACAAAAATTCTATAATTTTCAGAGCACAGATCTCTTACCTCTTTGGTTAGGTTTATTCCTAGGTACCTTATGGTTTGTGTGCATTGTAAATGGGATTGATTCTTTGCTTTCTCTTTCTGCTGCTTTATTATTGGTGTATAGAAATGCAACCAGTTTTTGTACATTGATTTTTATATCCTGTGACTTTGCTGAATTCATCTACTATCCAGCAGTTTTTTGGTGGAGTCCTTTGGGTTTTTCACGTAGAGTATCATGTCATCGGTGAAAAGTGAGTTTGACTTCTTTTTTTGCCAATCTGAATGCCTTTATTTCTTTTTGTTGTCTGACGGCTGAGACTAGGACTTCCAACACTGTGTTGGACAACAGTGGTGAGACTGAACATCCTTGTTGTGTTCCTCTCCTTGGGGAAAAGCTCTCAGTTTTTCCCTGTTGAGGATGACATTATCCCTGTGTCTTTTCTGCCCTTCTTGCCTAAGCTACCCTTAGGGATTGAGTCTGGCCTGGCCCAGGAATGATGAGCATATGGCTGTTGCTTATAACTTCAAGAAAGGAGACTTCTGGGTGGCCCCAGATCTTTCTGTGCAAATAGCAGGAGGTGTAAGTCTACTCTGCCTGGGCTAGTATTGTAGCCCAGAGCTGACCTTTGAGAGGCGTTCCCAGTGAAGGAGCCAAAAAAAAAAAAAAAATCACCTCCATTGGGTTAGATGTGCCCATCTTCTCATTCCTGCTGTCTGGTGTGGTGCTGAGTCCAGCTCCAGCAGGTCCAGGTTTCCCTGAAGGATGGATGGTGTTGGTGAAAGGGGGAATGATGAGAGAGCCATGAGATTCTATCTAATCACCAGGCAGGCATCTCTGCACTGACTGAGCATCAGCTTTATTTATTGCAAAAATATATGGGCACAGCACAGAAGTGGCATTTGCCTTAGACAATGATTTCTGATGACAAATTTTTTTGGTATGTAAAAATTTTCCAGAACATAGATTGGTAGAAGACTCATGCATAATCTTTATCAATAGTGATTGATGAAGGTGATTTAGATGCTTATCATATGAGAAAGGGAGCTATCTTCAGCATTCAAATACAAGACAATGTTTTTAGCATAGCAAAGGCAAAAGTTAGTTCTTTGTGAGCGGGGGTCAACAGCCTGTTTCCTTGAGGGGAAGGAAAACAGGTTTCTCAGGAAATGCAATATTTCTTCCCATAATCACAAAAGAAGAAATTCCTATAATAAATTCCTTCACAAGGTGCAATCTGCATTATTTTAGGGCCAGAATAAGGGGACAAGTCACTTCTGATACCAATCAGCAAGGTACCTTGGGGGGTCAGTGCTCAAGAAATAATTGAGTGGGGGGTAGACATCGGTAACCATCTGACGGTGGGAGGCTGTGCAAAACCCGCCTTAACCTCACAAGGTGTATTCTCAACTAGTGAGTTCAGAAATGTCTCCCAACAAGGTGGTTCTTTTCAGGTGTCCATGGACCACACTCATTAGTGGAGGTTCTTTTGACACTTGATGTCCTCCAGATGGAAGAAACATAGTGCTCTTTTTTTCTATCACAGGTGTACAGTATTGTAATAATCCTATTCTTTGGTTCATGCCTCTTGGGTTTATTCATGAACTTCTTTTTTAGTTTAATTCATTCACTCATTATTTTTTAAATAATATAATGAATAGGACTTATTATTCAAACCAAGAACTAGAACATTCATTCATTTTTTAAAATGATGAACTGAACCTATAACTCAAACCAAGAATTAGAACATTACCAACAGTAGTATTATGAATGAATATATTAGAATATGAATTTATCAAAATAGAATTATATACAATAGAATTTATTACCATGAAAATTAGAATATTATAATAGATAATAATATTATTATGAGTATTAGAATGTTTTCATTCAGTGGTATGCCAGTAAGTGTTTAACAACCAGCTCCTTGAAAAAAAGTAGTCCTAGTTTTGTTATCAGCCAATTTCCATAGTATAAATATTCCTATCATGGCTGATTTCAAGCTACTGGCTCTTGAAATTTAAGAACTGGCTCTCAAAATTTCTGAAAATTTAACAACTGGCTTCCAAGAGCCAGTATGGGTTGGCTTCAGCACTGCTGCTGTACATATGCCTATTGCTCATTCCCAATATCTCATTGCCTTCCCGCCGCACCCTGATACGTGACTACGCACCTGAATTTGCGTGTAACATCATTTGCTTAAAGATTTTGGTTTATTTCAAATATATATGGTTGACTAATATATTCCTTAATTCTGCTAGTTTTTGAACTCTATAAGTACAGTTATACCAGATTTCCTTTGATATGTGTATTCTTACATATCTTTTTTTCCATTTCTTTGCTTTCAAGAATTCCATATCATTATGTTTTAGGAGGATCTCTCATAAATAGCATATACCTAAATATTTAAAAAATCCAATTGACAACATTTGAATTCTTTGGATTCACAAGTTTAGTCTATTAACATTTTCTGTGTTGATATATTTGGGTTAATTTCTAACATTTTACTTTATTTAAATAATTTTAATGTTTATTTTTGAGGTGAGCAGAGGGCTGAGAGAGAGGGAGACACAGAATCTGAAGTAGGCTCCAGGCTCTGAGCTGTCTGCATAGAGCCTGATGTGGGGACCAAACTCACAAACCTGAGCCAAAGTTGGACGCTTAACCAACTGAGCCACTCAGGCACCCCTCTAACATTTTATTATTTTTGTTACACTTTCCATATTTTTTAGCTTATATTTGGCCTTATAATAGGGTTATTTGTCTGATTGTGTGTTCTTAAGCCTCTTCTGCTAGTTAGGAAACACGTATGAGGAAAAGTGATTCCTTAGTATACAATATGCATTTTTCCTAGTTCAGGAATACAGGTCAGTGACAAACTTCCCTGGAACTCAATCCAAATAAATCCTGTATATCATTTTGCACTCTGAAAGACACCAACCTTCTTCATCTCAAAATCTTTCATGGAATCAAAATTTCTGTTGGCTCAGGCACAACAAATTTAAGAATGAGTGGAACCCCAAATGGGTACAATGAATGCTCCAAAAGTATGAAATTGCAGAGCCTTGACTAGAGGGCTATACAACTGAAGATTTGTCATAGCGCTGGAAGCTATGATCTCCTCAACATCAACTCTCTTCCTGACCGACGGAGAGGCGATGCTCCAGCAACACACAAGTGCTGAAGTTACCATGCATTTTAACTCATTTGTTTTGAGTTTAAATAGCTCCACCAATGATACAAGGATTTTGAAATGTTCTAGCTCTGATATTTCCCATTCTGATTTGTGCATGTACTTTGCCAGCCTGCTTGTTTTTCTGACCGCCATCTTGCTAGCAGTTGCCAAGTCACTAGGAACAATGCAGTTCTCCTCCTCCAAGGCCATTTGGGAGTACTGTTGAGAAAAGACAGCCTCTCATAGCAGAGGTGGATACTTTCAAATGGCCAATTGAATTCCTGTCTTAAGAGGGCCTTTAAACTTACCAACCCTCCATGCTAACTTTGTTAGAACTAACCAAGGCGTAAAGGAGAATATGGTGACCACCGTAGGGGCCAAAAGGCGCCTTTTCAAAGTGGCCTTTGCATGGAAGGGACACTCTGGAGTTGGAGCCCCTGCCTCTATTAGGCAGAAAGAGGCCTGGAAGTAGGGGGTGATGATGTATATCAACTTTGCCTTGGCATCTGCCTCCATGGGTGAGGAAAGGTTATAATACAGGCAGGGAACTCTGGTAGCTTCACTCAGAGACTCCAATCCCTCCACACATATTTCTAATTATTCTTGCTTCTTGAGAGTTTGCTGTTAAGAAAAATCCTCTTTACAGAATAAGTGTGTGTGTGTGTGTGTGTGTGTGTGTGTGTGTGTGTGTGAGAGAGAGAGAGAGAGAGAGAGAGAGAGAGAGAG
>NC_043710.1:48764028-48766352 GCF_006229205.1 Suricata suricatta
TTTTATTTTATCAAACATATGCTCATAGTTTAAAAGGTCAATTAACATTAAAAAGTTTATGCTCCAAGTCCAGTACCTTCCTGGTCCACTTCTCCTACCCCCTACTCAACTATCTTCAGTTTCTCTTTCCTGAGGCAGCTGCTTATATATTTAAATTGTTTCTTCTTGCATCTCTGCACTTTTAATTAATAAATGTCTACTGCTACCTTTTGGCTCATCAATTTTATGCATTATCTCTTGACTTCCTATGCCAGAACATTACACCACTGTCCTTTCAATATGGTTATAGTACACATTTTAGTTAGATCAATATTCAATGGTTCCATTATTATTTCTATGCAAACATTATTTACACCTGAGTGTTGTAGTTTACTATTATGCAAACTTCTTTCTTATTTTTTGTTCTTTCTAGAGCTAGTACTTTCTTTATTCTGTTTATTTGTTTTGTTTTCTCCGCACCAGATGTTAGTTTCTCTATACCTTCTATTAGCCTCTCAGTAGGATCTTCCAGAAGGCTTAAAAGCATCTGTTACTCTGTCAGTTCTTTTCTCCCCTTGGAGATGTTCTGAGAGCCCTATTCGCCTCCACCAGGGCTTCTGTCCTGTCCCCACTCTAGGCCCTCTGACCAGCTGCCCTGGGTGGCGGGGGTTTGGGGGCTTTGTTTTCCTCCTTGTTTGGATTCCTGTTTCATGGAGCTCCTGTCTTTCTCCCTTTTCACTTTGCTGGAGCACATCCTCCAGTGGGCTTAACAATGTGAGGAAATAGTGCAAAGCATGGTTGAGGATGTGGTGGTGACAGTTCCTCAATTCCTTTGCCTCTTGAGTCAGACTGCCCCATCCTGGCCCTGTGTCAAGTTGTAGGAGAGCACTGGGGTTTTGGAGAGGGAGAGGAAAGGGCTGCTGGACTCTTTTTTTTCTTGGTGACAGAATAGATCATCCCTTTGGCCATTTCCTTGTTTCTCAATTTATTATGTGGAGGAAAGAGGTCAAGTTTTCCTCTGATGAGCAGCGCTCATCAACTGACCATCAGATGGAATGTGTGGGAGTTTCTGCTGTTCTGAGGCCTAGAGGTGCTTCATCATTTCCAGCCCCACATGGGCCAGGGCCTGTTAGGTATTAAAAGGAGGTGCTGGGATTGTCCTGTCTGCTCTTTTAGTCCCAGCACCACCAAGCAGAAGTGAACTAGTGGGTTTGGGCTAAGTGGACCCAGGCTTGGCTGGGGTCTGACTAGAAAAGAAGATCTGTTTCTGCTCAGTGCCCAGGACCTGGCTTGTTGGGCTCCCGCATAAGGGAGGTGAATCATCCCCGCCTCACCTCCCGATCTTTGAGTCCAAATGGCCTGAGGCTTAGATTGCACATCTCCTTGGCACCCTCTAGTGCTGTCTTTTCTTGTTCTTGCCTGAATTAGCTCTGACAACAGCAGAGGTTTTCCAGGGAGCCTGAGAGTTTATTGTAAATCGCTCCTCTGTTAACAGGCTTGCTTTTCCAAACTACCCCAAGACTTTCACCCAAAGTTCCTTGTATCCTAATATTTTCTGAAAAAAATGTCTCTCTTTTTGGTGTGTAGTAAAAGTGCTGGTATTTGAATCTCAGTGGCCTTCCCCATTCCCAAATGCCTTTTTCTAACTCTCAGACATTTGCTACTGAGATGGATTTCCCATTGGTTATAGATCAAAGGGGTAGTTCTGGACTCTGAAATCTCCTAATTGTTGCTTCTCTTCTGAAGACTGTCACCCTGTCAACATATTAGTTCTATATTTTAGACACAATTTAAGATCCTGTTTTCTCTAGTGGGGGATAGCAGTTAGTTTAATGACATGGTTTCTTCATCTGTCTTCTATGGCTTGTCTTTTCATCTCATTCTGTCCTTAATTACCCAGGTTATAGACCATGACTTAAATCTTGCCTCTTTGCCCACTGGCCCAGCTCTAGAAAATTCTGGAAAGCCACTTTTCTCCCAAATTTCTTATTTGGAGTGAACCCTAAGATAGTTTCTGGAATGATCAAGGACATAATACTTAGAAATCTTGGGGCACAAATAATCCAATGAAGAAATGGGCAGAGGGCATGAAAAGACATTTTTCTAATGAAGACATCCAGATGGCCAACATACACATGAAAAGATGCTCAACATCACTCATTATCAGAGAAATACAAATCAGAACCACATTGAGAGGTGCCTGGGTGGCTCAGTCAGTTAAGTGTCTGACTCTGGCTTAAGTCATGATCTCACAGTTTGTGAGTTTGAGCCCTGTGGAGGGCTCTGTGCTGACAGCTCAGAGCCTGGAGGCTGCTTGGGATTCTGTTTCTGTCTCTCTGCTCCTC
>NC_043710.1:48766452-48768581 GCF_006229205.1 Suricata suricatta
TTATCCAAAGGATACAGGAGTGCTGATTCGTAGCGGCACATGTACCCCAGTGTTTATAGCAGCCAAATTATGGAAAGAGCCCAAATCTCCATCAGCTGATGAATGGATAAAGATGTAGCTTATATATACAACGGAATACTATTTGGCAATCAGGAAGAATGAAATCTTGCCATTTGCAACAATGTGGATAGAAGTGGGGGGGGGTTCTAATGTTCATAGTGGTACTTTCTACAATAGCCAAATCATGGAAAAAGCCCAAATGTCCATCACCTGATGAATGGATCAAGAAGATGTGGTTTATATATACAATGGAGTACTACATGGCAATGAGAAAGAATGAAATATGGCCATTTGTAGGAAAGTGGATGGACCTCGAGGGTGTCATGCTAAGTGAAATAAGTCAGGCAGAGAAGGACAAATACCATATGTTTGCACTCATAAGTCTAATAGGAGAAACCTAACAGAGGACCATAGGTAGAGGAAGGGTGAAAGAGAGCTAGGGAGAGAGAGGGACACAAATCATGAAAGACTATTGAATACTGAAAACAAACCGTGGACTGAAGGGGGAGGGGGAGGAGGGGAAGGGGGTGATGGTCATGGTGGGGGGCACTTGTGGGGGAGAAGCACTGGGTGTATTATGGAAACCAATTTGAAAATAAACTATAAAAAAAGAACTGGGGGGGGTTCTTTGCTAAGTGAAATAAGTCAGTCAGAGAAAAATAGATTTTACATGTTTTCACTCATATGTGGAACTTGAGAAACTAAATGGAGGACCATGGAAGAAGGAAAGGAGAAAAACAGTCTCAAACTGAGAGGGAGGCAAACCATAAGAAACTCTTGAATATGAAGAACAAACTGAGGGTTGATGGTGGTGGGGTGGGAGTGGGGAATGGATGATGGGCATTGAGGAGGGCATTTGTTGAGATGAATAGCGGGTGTTGTATGTAAGCAATGAATCATGGGACTCTACTTTCAAAATCAAGAGCACACTACATATACTGTATGTTAGCTAACTTGACAATAAATTTTTAAAAATCATGGGTCACAAAGTGGGCCCTCAAAGTGACTGTTTCTTTTATTATCTGAACTTGTTCTCCTTATCTGAATTAGAAAACTTCCAGCTTTGAAATCCTGTGTGTGCTTCAGTCCATGAGGCTGATAGTAAAGCTAACAGGTAGATGATGCAGAGTTTCTACCTTCTTGCCAGGACTCCTCAGCCGTCCTAATCAACATGCTCCAACTCTGTAAAGGTTCACAATGTCAGGGAGGGACTCACTTTGAAAACTTAAAGAAGTATATAGTTTTAACACAACCTTCTTAAGCAGACATTTAGGGCCTGACAAACAGTGTGTGTGAGAGGGAGAACAGGGGGAGGAGAGAGATGGAGAGATAGAGAGAACCAATACACCCACATCCCTTCCTCCCTATTTGCTGGCACAGACACACATCAGCTGACAAAGAGGCACAGTGGGAATGAGCAGGAAAATTCCCTGCTGTTCCACCTACTCGCCTTTCTTGGAATTTTGCACACGTCTCTCATCTCTCCTTGGCCTGGGCTCAGCAGCTTGCTAAGCACCCAGAAAGGAGAGTGGCTGAGGTGCCTGCAGGCTGCTCTTCCCTCAGTGCCCACCTCTCTTCCCCTCTCTCTTGCTTTTCCAGGTCAGTGGGCTCAACTTGACCCTTCACCCCAACACCATGGCCCTGGTCCACACCCCCCAAGAGGCACTGATCTGGACCTTGAGTGATCTTGAGGAGAAAAGCTTCAAGCTATTCAAGTTCCACTTACGGGACAGAAGCCTGCCTGAGGGGCAGCCGAAGCTGGCTCGGGGGGAGCTGGAGGGCCTGAGCCCCGTGGACCTGGCTTCTTTGCTGATTTCACTCTACGGCGCACAGGGGGCAGTGAAGCTGGTGTTCAGGGTCCTGAAGGTCATGAACCTGTTGGAGCTAGCAGACCAGCTCAGCCGCATCTGTCTGAATGGTGAGTGCAGGAGGGGATGACAGGGGGTCAGGGTACCCCCAGAACTCCCCACCCCTATGGTATTTCCAGAGACTCCCACAGACTGTAATTTATGCTGTCTCTCACTCTTGCCCTCTGTCCATACCTAGGAGCACCAGTGCCCAAGGTCCTG
>NC_043710.1:48768681-48778764 GCF_006229205.1 Suricata suricatta
CAAGCCCCGCCCATAGTGGTATTACAGGGGTCTGCTGGCACTGGAAAAACAACACTGGCCAGAAAAATGGTGCTGGACTGGGCCACTGGCTCCCTCTACCCAGGCCAGTTTGATTATGTCTTTTATGTCAGCTGCAGAGAAGTGGTCCTGTCACAGGAGGGCACATTGGATCAGTTCCTCTTCTGGTGTTGTGGGGACAACCAAGCGCCTGTGGCAGAGATATCGAGGGAACCAGAGCGGCTGCTGTTCATCCTGGATGGCTTTGATGAGCTGCAGAGGCCCTTTGCAAAGGGCTTGAAGAGGCTGAGTCTGAGTCCCCTGGAGAAAATGCTGCACTGTCTAATTAGGAGAGAGGTGCTTTCCACATCTTCACTTCTTATAACCACCCGGCCCCAGGGTTTGTGGAATCTGAAGCCCTTGCTGAAACAGCCACATCATATTCACATCTTAGGCTTCTCTGAGGATGAGAGGAGGAGGTATTTCAGCTCCTATTTCATGGATGAGGAGCAAGCCAAAAATGCCTTTGACATTGTACAAGGGAATGAGGTTCTCTACAAATCATGTCAGATTCCAGGCATTTGCTGGCTGGTCTGCTCCTGGTTGAAGGGGCAGATGGAGAGGGGCAGTGAGATCTCAGAGACTCCCAGTAATAGCACCGACATCTTCATGGCCTATGTCTCCACCTTCCTGCCACCCAGTGACAATGGAGGCAGCTCTGAGTTTACCCGGCACAGGGTCCTGAGGGGTCTGTGCTCCTTAGCAGCTGAGGGGATCCAGCACCAGAGGTTCATGTTTGAAGAAGCTGACCTCAAGAAGCACAATTTAGATGAGACCAGGCTTGCTGCTTTCTTGAGCAGCATGGATTACCAAGAGGGACTTGACATCAAGAAGTTCTATACCTTCTGCCACATTAGCCTCCAGGAATTTTTTCATGCCATGTCCTACCTGGTGAAAGAGGACCAGAGTCAGCTGGGGAAAGAGTCCTGCAGAGAAGTGAACAGGCTTCTAGATGAGGAGGGGCAGGCAGGGAATGAGGAGATGACACTGAGTATGGGGTTTTTATTGGACATGTTGAAAAAAGAGACCTCCTCGAGTTTTGAGCTAAAGTTCTCCCTCAAAATTTCTCCCTTGGTCAAGCAGGATCTGAAGCATTTTATAGAACAAATGGAATCTATAAAGTATAACAGGACCTGGGATTTGGAATTATCTCTGTATAAGTCTAAAATAAAGAATCTGGTAAAGGGCGTTCAGCTGAGCGATGTATTGTTTAAGATGGAACATTCAAATAAAAAGAAATCCCACGGCAAGAACCCATTTTTTATCAAAATCAACTGGAAAGAAAAACAAAAATGTCCTGTGGTGGGCAAAGATGATAGAGCAAAGGCTCACAAGGAGGCTTCTAATGGAAAAGGCAGATGAATGAGAGACGTAGAGGGTAGTGGTGGGGGTAGGGACCGGAGGATAGGGGAAGACGGAGTGTAAAAAGGAATGGAGAGATGAGAGATTACACTAATGGGCACTAGGAGAAGAGGGGCAGAAGAGCAAACAGAAAAGAAAATTGGATAATAGAGGATCAGAAAACTTGGAACATAGGACGTGGGAAAGTCCATGTGGAATGAGTTCCCATGAACAACCACATTCACTGTCAACGGCTCAAAATCAGTTATTTAAAATTCCCTCCTCCTAGAGGCTGTTTATAACCTCCTATACTGTAGAGTTTCGGTAACCCCTCTTATATGTCAATGTCAGTGACCAAATATGTGATTTGACTTTGTATAAAATAAACTTCTTTTAAAAAATTTTAAAATGTTTTTATTTACTTTTGAGAGAGAGAAAGCATGAGCAGGGGAGGGTCAGAGAAAGAGAGACACACACAGAATCCTAAGACAGGCTCCAGGTTCTGAGCTAGCCGTCAGCACAGAGCCTGACGTGGGGCTTGAAACCCACCAACCGTGAGATCATGAACTGAGATGACGTTAGACGCTTAACTGACTGAGCCACCCAGGCACCCCTAAAATAAAGTTCTAAATATAGTAAACTATGGATTGTGCTCATTCTATAAAATGGGATAATGTGAAGCATATCAATATCAACATTTAAAGGAAATAGTGTGCCGTTTCATAATGGAATATCACTTTGACTTTGTATTTGTGATCAATTGCTGCTTAAATAATAGCTTCTCATCTTTCTAGAAACTTCTAGAATTTCCATGTTGGAAATAAGCCATATCTTGTTACAGACCTTTGGTCTTGGAAGGAATACTGTGACTCCACTTAGCTCTGTACTAATACCATGTCACTTGTCCTAAGCGGTACCATTACCTCCCTTTTCTTTTCATAAAGACCAGTCAGTTCCAAGTGATAACTCATAGTCTCTTTTTCTTCTTTGGCTCCCTCTGTATAGAAAAGAAGAGGAATCAAAGGAATTCCAGGTGTAGTTTCTAACTCATTTCTTAGATCAGGAAATTGAAGTTCATTTAGGAGTCCTGTCAATTTCTGGGGTTTCTCAGAAAGATCTCTTAGTCCCCACACCTCAGTCAACAGTGTAGAGGTCCTGGTGCAGGTACTGCCAACAGACAACCCCCTAAACCCCAGCTTTTGCTGCTGGTGTCAATGCAGCTGAGAATGCTGGTGCTGCCTTGGACCCTTAGTGCCCCACAGAAGTTTACAGATACCCCTGTTTTTGCTTTTCACATATTTGTATTGTTGTCATGACTCCTCACAAATTGATTCCACGTGTACCAATTCCAGTAATCTGCTGGACATGCCCAGACAATCCAAGAGAACTCAGCCTTGGATGGTCAGCTTGGGACATCATAACACTAATTACTATTAATTCTTTTTCACACAGTGGCCCCACATTTGATAATTAAATAGATAGCATATTGAACACATAGGTTGTGTTTATATACAAAGTATGTGTAATAAACAGTAGGTGTGTGTATGTACTTATTTAAAGAGTAATTTGTACTACATTCCTACAGAGGCTGGTTGGCATCTGGTGAGCAAAGCTGTGTTGTCCCCGAAAGAGCTTAGATGTTCACAGCAGAGCAACTCCTGAATGTCATACAGAATTTGGGCACAATGAAACAGGTACCAAGCCACACTGCCAGATTTTCATGGGGCCAAGGAGGCCTGTTTCAAAAAACATGGATCTAACAACCAACTGAGGTTTAGACGTATTAGGATTGATATTCAATTCAAACTAGTTTAAGCAAAAATTAAATGATCCACTGTATTTAGTTTTTAAAAATAACTGATTTCTAGTTTTAGGTATGTCAGGCTCTTTTTAAACAATGACATCAAGATTTCACTCTTTCTCTTTTCTGTTGCTCTTTTTATAGTTGCCCATTCTTATTTCAGAGAGTGACTCTTTTTTAAAAAAATTTTAAATGTTTATTTATTTTTGAGAGACACAGCATGAGCAGGGGAGAGGCCGAGAGAGAAGACACAGAATCTGAAGCAGGCTCCAGGGGCTTGAACTCACAAACTGCGAGATCATGACCTGAGCTGAAGTCGGCCACTTAACTGACTGAGCCACCCAGGCGCCCCTCAGAGAGTGACTCTTACGTGTCTGAGAAAATAGCCATAAGAGCTATTTCTTTTATGGTCTGCTTAAACAATCCTTACAGTCAATGACCCTAAACGAAGGGAATCGTCTTTACCAATAAATCTAGCAGAAAAGTTGGGAGAGGCTTCTGACCTGACCTTAGGTATGTACCAAGCCTTGAACAACCACTGTGGTCTGGAAGATGAACTTCTCTGACTGGATAGCGCTAAATCTCATGGCCTATGCCACACCCCCATGGCTAAGTAAGAAAGGATTAGCACCTCTTAAAATGCATGGAATGGGAGAGTGGCTCCCCAAAGGAAGGGGTTCTGAACAGACAGAACAATATGTCACGCAGACATTACACAAATACAAGTGTGTCTGGTGGTCTGGGGTTCCCTGAGGGAGCTGTGTAATAGGGAGAGACAATGAGACCCCTGTACATAGAAGTCTGAAAGAATGGGTCCAACTGGGCTTCAGGACTTGATGGTCAAAGGGAGGAGTGATTCCAGGTGCAGAGAGAAGCTGGTCTTACCTGCTGATTACTTAGCCTCCTTCTGGGTCAAAGGGAAGAGCTGTCTCCAGGGAACAGCCATGGGGACCCCCTCTGAAGGAGAGGGTTGAGAGTGGCAGGTGGAGGAAGGCAGTGAGACAAAATACAAGATGCCCAGTTACTTCTGAATTTCAGATAAACTATAATTTTTTTTTTTTGCATGGGACATACTTATACTAAAAGATTACTTGCTGGGGAACCTGGGTGGCTCAGTCGGCTAAGTTTCTGACCAGCTCAGGTCATGATCTCGAGCACTGCGTCAGACTCTGTGCTGACAGCTCAGAACCTGAAGCCTGCTTCAGATTCTGGGTCTCCCTCTCTCTCTGCCCCTCCGCTGCTCACTCTCTGTCTTTCTCTCAAAAATAAATATTACAAAAACTAAAAAAAGATTACTTGTTTATCTGAAATTCAAATTTAACTGAGCATTCTATATTTTATTTGCTCAGTCTGACAACCCTGAGTGGAGGAGGGTGGTGGGGGAGCAGGCGGCAGCCATAAGCCACGTGCGGTAATTATCAGCTGCTATAGCTCCAAGTTGTCCTCAGAGTTTTCCCATGTCTCCTCCCTGTCTCTGGGACTCTTAAAATGAAAGTGGCCTTTGTAGAACCCACAAACTGGCAGGACTCCTATAGCAAGTTAAATGTGAGTATTCTTGGGAATGTTTGGAGAACATTTGCCAGGGAAAGATTGAATTTATGTTAGCAAAACTGCATCAAGATTTTGAGATTGGATCAGTGTGCAAATCCATTTTTGTCACTATTGTCAATGACTGTGCCTTCTCTTAGACAGTGAGAATTTCCTTTTGCCTTTTTGAAACATTGGCAGAAAGGCAGCCCTCTCCACACACACACACACACACACACACACACACACACACACATACACACACACACACACACAAAACCAAGACAATGTACCCCCAAAACAGCCCCCCAACCTCACATTAAACAAAACAACAAAGCAAAACAAAAAACAAACAAAACACAATTCTCAGTTCATAACAGAATCAGGAAGATGATAATCTCTGTGTTCACACTTCCCATTCCCTGCTTTTAACCCTCAATGGATGTTTTTTTCAATTTAGTTAATATAAAATATAATCACCCAGTGATTCATCACTTACATATGACACCCAGTGCTCATCGCAAAAATGCCCTCTTTAATGCCCATCATCCATTTAACCCCTATCAACCCTCAGTTTGCTCTCCATATTTTTTTTTTAATTTTATTTTAGAGACAGCATGTGCAAGTGATGGGGGCATGGAGAGAGAATCCCAAGCAGGTTCCATGCTCAGTGTGGAGTCTGACACAGGGCTTGATCCCTTGACCCTGAGATCATGACCTGAGCAGACACTCAACTGACTGAGGCACCCATGCACCCCAGTAAAGGTGGTTATTTACAAATAATTTATTTTTTAATTTAATTTTATTGTTTCCCTGTTTTGATTTGCTTTTATTCAATGTTGATTTTTTAAAAATATAAATTACTGTCAAGTTAGCTAACACCTAGTATATACAGTGTGCTCAGGAATAGATGTTCATGATTCATTGCTTACATTCAACACCCAGTGCTTATCCCAATAAAGCCCTCCTTAATTCTCATCATCCATTTTTCCTTCTTCCCCACTCCTGCTCCCCCAATAAACTCTGTTTGTTCTCTGTATTCAAGAGTCTCTTATGGTTTGCCTCCCTATCGGTTTGAAACTATTTTCCCCTTTCCCTTCCCCCATGATCCTCTGTTAAGTTTCTCAAGTTCCATATGAGTGAAAACATAAGATATCTATCTTCCTCTGATTGATTCATTTCAGTTAACATAATACACTTCAGTTCCATCCATGTTGTTGCAAATGGCAAGATTTTATTCTTTCTCATTGCCAAGTAGTATTCCATTGTATATATAAACCACATCTTCTTTATCCATTCATCAGTTGATGGAAATTTGGGCTCTTTCCATAATTTGGCCATTGTTGAAAGTGCTGCTATAAACACTAGGGTACATGTGCCCCTACGAATCAGCACTCCTGTATCCTTTGGATAAATTCCTAGTAGCACTATTACTGGGTCATAGAGTAGTTCTATTTTAATTTTTTGAGAAACCTCCACACTGTTTTCCAGAGTGGCTGCACCAGTTTGGATTCCCACCAACAGTGCAAGAGGGTTCCAATTTCTCCACATCCTTACCAACATCTGTAGTTTTCTGAGTTTTTAATCTTAGCCACTCTGACCCGTGTGAGGTGGTATATCAATGTGGTTTTGATTTGGATTTCCCTGATGATGAGCAAAGTTTACCATCTTTTCATGTGTCTGTTGGCCATCTGGGTGTCTTTGTTGGAAAAGTGTCTATTCAGGTCTTTTGCCCATTTATTCACCGGATTATTTGATTTTTGGGTGTTGAGTTTGGTAAGTTTTTATAGATTTTGGATACTAATCCTTTATCTTATATGTCATTTGCAAATATTTTCTCCCATTCCATTGGTTGCCTTTTAGGTTTGTTGATTATTTCCTTTGCTGTGCAGAAGCTTTCTATCTTGATGAGGTCCCAATACTTCATCTTTGCTTTTAATTCCCTTGCCTTTAGAGACATGTCAAGTAAGAAGTTGCTACAGCTGAGGTCAAGGGGTGGTTGCCTGTTTTCTCCTTTAGGATTCTGATGGTTTCCTGTCTCACATTTAGGTCTTTCATCCATTTTGAGGTTTTTTTTGGTGTATGGTGTAAGAAAGTGGTCTAGTTTCATTCTTCTGCATGTTGCTATCCAGTTCTCCCAGCACCATTTGCTAAAGAGAATGTCTTTTTTCCATTGGATATTTTTTCCTGCTTTGTCAAAGATTAATTGGCCATACATTTATGGGTCCAATTCTGGGTTTTTTATTCCATTGGTCTATATGTCTGTTTTTGTGCCAATACCACACTGTCTTGATGATGACAGCTTTGTAGTAGAGACTAAAGTCCGGGATTGTGATGGCTCCCACTTTTGTTTTCTTTTTCTACATTACTTCAGCTATTCAGGGTCTTTTGTGGTTCCATCCAAAGTTTAGGATTGTTTGTTCTAGCTGTTCTTCAATTTCTTCCAGGTTGTCCAGGTTGAGAAGAATGCCAGTGCCATTTTGATTGGGATTGCCATTTTGATTGGGATGTGTAGATTCCTTTGGGTATAATTGACATTTTTAACATTTGTTCTTCCAATCCATTAGCATGGAATGTTTTTCCATTTCTTTGTGTCTTCTTCAATTTCTTTCATAAGTTTTCTGTAATTTTCAGCATACAGATATTTTACCTCTTTGGCTAGGTTTATTTCTAGGTTTTTTATGGTTCTTGTTGTAATTGTAATGGGATCAATTTCTTGCTTTCTTTTTCTGTTGCTTTATTATTGGTGTGTAGAAATCCAACCAATTTCTGTATATTGATTTTATATCCTGCAACTTTGCTGAATTCATGTATCAGTTCTAGCAGCTTTTTAGTGGAGTCTTTCAGGTTTTACATGCAGAGTATCATGTCGTCTGCGAAGAGTGAAAGTTTGACTTCTTTGACAATTTGGATGCCTTTTATTTTATTTTGTTGTCTGATTGCTGAGGCTAGGACTTCCAACACTATGTTAAACAACAGTGGTGAGAGTGGCCATCCCTGTCCTATTCCTGATCTCAGGGAGAAAGTTCTGTTTTTATCCATTGAGGATGATACTAGTTGTGGCTATGATTGATTGATTTGTGAATATTGAACCAGCCCTGAAGCCCAGGAATAAATCCCACTTAATCATGGTGGATAATTCTTTTAATATACTTTTGAATTCAATTTGCTAGTATCTTGTTGAGAATTTTTGCATCCAGGTTCATCAGAGATATTGACCTGTAATTCTCCTTTTTAGTTGGGTCTCTGGTTTGGGAATCAAGGTAATGCTGGCTCTATAGAATAAGTTCTGAAGCTTTCCTTCCATTTCTGTTTTTGGAGGAGCTTGAGAAGGTTAGGTATTAATTCTGCTTTAAATGTATGGTAGAATTCCCCTGGGAAGACATCTGACCCAGGATTCTTATTTGTTGGGAGATTTTTGATAACTGATTTAATTTATTCCCTAGTTATGAATCTGTTCAAATTTTATATTTCATTCCATTTGAGTTCTAGTAAGTGCATGGGTGTCTAGGAATTTGTCCATTTCTTCCAGGTTGTCCAGATTGTTGGCATATAGTTTTTCCTAGTTCCATCGTTATCTAATAATTGTTTGTGTTTCTGTGGTGTTGGTTGTGATTTCTTGTCTTTAATTTGTGATTTTTATCTATTTATATTCTCCCTCTTTTCTTTCTGAGAAATCTGGCTAGAAGGTTATTAATTTTGTTTATTTTTTTCAAAAGACAAGCTCTTAGATTCATTGATCTGTTCTACTTTTGGGGTTAAATATTTTTTTAATGTTTATGTATTTTTGAGAGACAGAGACAGTGTGATCAGGGGAGGGGCAGGGAAAGAGAGAGAGACACACACAGAATCTGAAGCAGGCTCCAGGCTCTGAGCTGTCAGCACAATGCCCAACGCAGGGCCTGAACCCATGAACCATGAGATCATGACCTGAGCCAAAGTCAAATGCTTAACTAACTGAGTCACCCTGGTACCCTTGTTTTGGATTTTTGTTTTTGATTTTTGGGTTTTCTTTGAATTCTATATTGTTTATTTCTGCTCTAATCTTTATTATTTCTCTTCTTCTGCTGGCTTTGGGGTTTCTTTGCTGCTCTGCTTCTTGTTCCTTTAGGTGTGAGGTTAGGTTTTATATTTGGGATTTTTATTGTTTCCTGAGATAGGCCTGGATTGCAATACATTTGCCTCTTAGGACTGCCTTTGCTGCATCCCAAGGGTTTGGACTGTCATGCTTTCATTTTCATTTGCTTATAAATATATATATATTTAAATTTCTTCTTTAATTGCCTGGTTGACCCTTTCCTTCTTTAGTAGGATGTTCTTTAACCTCCATGGCTTTGGAGGTTTGCTAAATTTTTTCTTGTTGTTGATTTCAAGTTTCATAGCTTATGATGTGAAAATATGCATGGTATGATCTCAATTCTTTTATATTTATTGAGGGCTGTTTTGTGACACAGTATGTGATCTATCTTGGAGAATGTTCCATGTGCAATTGAGAAGAATGTGTATCTTCCACTTTAGGATGAAAAGTTCTGAATATATCTCTCAAGTCCATCTGGTTCAGTGTATCATTTAAGGCCTTTGTTTCTTTAGTGATTTTCTGCCTAGATGATCTGTCCACTACTGTAAGTGGAGCATTAAAGTTACCTGAAATTACTGTATTCTTATCGGTAAGAGTGCTTATGTTTGTGGTTAATTGATTTATATATTTGGGGGTTCAAAGTTGGGGGCATAAACATTTATAATTGTTAGCTCTTCTGGATGGATAGACCCCATAATTATAATATAATGCTCTTCTTCATCTCTTTTGACTTCCAGTAGCATGATAGATGGTTATCTATCCCCTCACTTTCAATCTCAAAGTGTCCTCAGGTTTAAAATGAGTCTTCTGCATCATTTCATGTGCCTGTAGGCCATCTGGGTGTCCTCTTTGGAGAAGTGTCTGTTCATGTCTTCTGCCCATTTCTTCACTGGGTTATTTGTTTTGTGGGTGTGAAGTTTGGTGAGTTCCTTGTAGATTTTAGATACTAGCCCTTTATCTGATATGTCATTTGCAACTATCTTTTCCCATTCTGTCGGTTACCTATTAGTTTTCTTGATTGTTTCCTTTGCTGTGCAGAAGTTTTTATCTTGATGAAGTCCCAAGAGTTCAGTTTTGCTTTTATTTCCCTTGCCTTTGGGGATGTGTCGAGTAGGAGATTGCTGCGGTGGAGGTCTAGGAGGTTTGCTCAACATCACTCATCATCAGGGAAACACAAATCAAAACCACACTGAGATACCACCTCATACCAGTCAGAGTGGCTAAAATGAACAAATCAAGAGACTATAGATGCTGCCGAGGGTGTGGAGAGACGGGCACC
>NC_043710.1:48778864-48786994 GCF_006229205.1 Suricata suricatta
TTCTGTATAAGTCTAATTACATGAAATAGAATTTGGGGTTTTGATTTTTTACTTTGCTTTTCTGTTTGGAGTGTCATTGTAACTACTGTATTGTAAATGATGGGAAATAATTGCATATGTTAAAAAAATAAATTGTGTTATATTAAAAGAAATAAATAAATAAATTTAAAAAAATAAATAAAATGAGTCTTCTGGGGTGCCTGGGTGGCTCAGTCGGTTGAGTGTTCAACTTTGGCTCAGGTCATGATCTCGTGGTTTATAAGTTTGAGTCCCACATTGGGCTCTGTACTAACAGCTTGGAGCCTAGAACCTGCTTCAGATCCTGTGTCTCCCTCTCTCTGCCCCTCCCTTGCTTGTGCTCTCTCTGAAAAATAAAGAAACATTAACAAATTTTAAAAAATAAAAAATAAAATGAGTCTTTTGTAGACAGCATATAGATGGATTTTTTTTTAAAATTATCAATTCTGATGCCCTATGTCTTTTGATTGGGGCATTTAGTCCATTTACATTCAGAGTTATTTTTAAAAGATATGGATTTAGTGTAATTGTGTTACCTTGAGGTTTCATGCTTTAGGTGATGTCTTTGGTCCTTTGTAGTCTTTGCAGCATTCCACTCAGAGTACCCCTTAGGATCTCTTCCAGGGCTGGTTTAGTGGTCATGAACTTCTTTAGTTTTTGTTTGTCTGGGAAAGCCTTTATCTCTCTTTCTATTCTGAATGACAGACTTACTGAATAAAATATTCTTGGCTGTATATTATCTCTGTATTTAAGAGTCTCTTACAGTTTGATGGTTTGTCTCCTTTGTTTTTATCTTTTTCCTTCTCTTCCCTTATATTCATCTGTTGTTTCTCAAATTCCACATATTAGTGAAATCATATGATATATATTTTTCTCTGACTTATTTCACTTAACATAATACCTACATTGTTGCAAATGGCAAGATTTCATTGCCTAGTAGTATTTTATTGTATATATACCACATCTTCTTAGTCTATTCATCAGTTGATGGACATGGGCTCTTCCATAATTTATTTATTGTTGATAGCGCTGCTATAAACATTGAGGTGCATATGACTCTTTGAATCAGCACTTTTGTATCTTTTGGATAAATACCTAGTAGTACAATTGGTAGGTCATAGGGTAGTTCTATTTTTAATTTTTTGAGGAAACTCCATACTGTTTTCCAGAGTGACCTTTTGCACTCACTGTTGGTAGGAATGCAAACTGGTGCAACCCAATGGATTTTCTTTACCATAGAGAAGGTGACTGGGCATCCATATAGTGCTCTTAGCAAAACCTTCTATAGTCAGACTCAGCCTGTTGAGTGATGGTTAATCTTAAGAAGGTGGCTTCATTAGTAGGATGTGTAACTATTCACTCCTTGACTTCTTTTATAATCTTTTCCCCTTCACTCCTGGACTTGGGAACTAGACCACAAAATGTGTGAAGTCCTTGAAGTGATTCATTTATAGACTTCCCTTGCCCTGTTTCTGGTTATTCTACATCCTTCCTTTATCAAGATTTGAAATCCTGTCTTCTTCACCCACAACATCCATGTCCTTCAGGACAATCAATTCAATCTCTGCAATATCTCTTGTTTTATTCATCCATTATATCCTATTTATGTTTCCTTCCAGCCTGTACTGCAAAACATACACACAAACACAAACACACACACACACCACACACATACACCCCAACCCCCCCACCCCAAACAACAAAAACAATTTAATGAAATTGTTTGGGTTTCTTTGTATTCATGCAATAATTGCAAGGAGACAGAGTGCCTTTGCATATGTATTAGAGGCATTTAAATGTTGGCTCATTATCACTCATTGGCCTCCTTCCTCTACCAACAATACCTTTATTTCTCCTGGGAAATTTTTTCATTAAACTTTTTCAGGTGTGCACAATTGGAGTAGATGCTATCCTCAGCTATGGGGTAGGGACCATAAAGTGTGTATTTGGCATATTTTCCATCCTCATTAGTCACATTGTCTGGTACATGGTTTCTCATTTAATCCTACTACAGTTAATGATATGAGAGGGGTCTTTGGATTGGTTTTTGTGAATGAAAATGTTTTCCCTACAGAATAATTGGTATGTTTCCCATGGGACACAGATTAGAGAGGATGTATCTCTCAGTGTTGGCAACCTTGTTGTCTCTCAGAGGGGAGAGTTTTCTTGAGAATGGAACCTACTCTAGGAAAGCAGAGATGAGAAATAGAGAAAGAGATCAATGAGAAAGAATGAAATCTGGCCATTTGTAGCAAAGTGAATGGACCTTGAGGGTGTCATGCTAAGCGAAATAAGTCAGGCAGAGAAGGACAGATACCATATGTTTGCACTCATAGATCTAACAGGAGAATAGGAGAAACCTAATGGAGGACCATGGGGAGGGGAAGAGGGAAAGAGAGTTGAGGAGAGAGAGGGATGCAAAACCCGAGAGACTATTGAATGCTGAAAATGAACTGAGGGTTGAAGGGGAAGGGGAAGGGAGGAAAAGAGGTGGTGGTGATGGAGGAGGGCACTTGTGGGGAAGAGCACTGGGTGTCATATGGAAACCAATTTGACAATAAACTATTAAAAAAAAAAAAGACATAGAGAAAGGGAAGCCAGATCCCATTCACCTCATCTGAGTTTAGGATAAAGCCAAGCCTGAAGATTCATTTATCTTTACATTTTGCTGGGACAGAGCCAATTGACTCATTGGTTGTTCAAGTCAGTGTAGGATTCAGTGAACTCTGAGTCCCTTGGTTCTTTTTTTTTTTTTAATGTTTTTAAATTTATTTTTGGGAGAGAGAGAGAGAGCGAGCGAGCGAGCGAGCATGAGCGGGGAAGGGTCAGAGAGAGAGAATGAGACACAGAATCTGAAGACAGGCTCTGAGCTAGCTGTCAGCACAGAGCCTGACGCGGGACTCAAACCCACAAACCATGAGATCATGACCTGAGCCAAAGTTGGACACTTAACGAACTGAGCCACCCAGGCGCCCTCTGAATCCCTTGGTTCTTGTACATACTTTGTGAAATTAATAGCAGTATCTTAATTCCAGCAGAAAAGTAACAGACCCAGATAATTTATATATTTGATCAGTCACACAGCTAGTCTAGATGTCTTCTCTTCAAGTTAAAAAGTACCAACCATAAAATCACCTGAATGACTACCCAAATCCCATCAATTTCAGTGTTTTCATATTTCTACTGGAAAATATTGACATCCAGGATTTCCACAAAGTAACTTCAACCTACTTGTCTTTCTTTTAAAAATTTTAAATGTTTTTTATTTATTTTTGAGAGACAGAGAGACTGCGTGAACAGGGGAGGGTCAGAGAGAGGGGAAGATACAGAATCTGAAGCAGGCTCCAGGCTCTGAGCTAGCTGTCAGCACAGAGTTCGATGCAGGGCTCGAACCCACGAACCATGAGATCATGACCTGAGCCGAAGCTGGACACTTAACCGACTGAGCCACCCAGGCGTCCCTCAACCTACTTGTCTTAATGTGTTTTTTGATCACTCTAGGTATTGCCCATCCCATACAATCAGTTTAGATAACCCTGCCTTTGCTCATAGCCCCATCCCTTCCTCTCTTCTTCAATCTGTTTACTAACATTCACTCAGACTCTGCTTTCATTCTTTAATGGGTGGGTATGTGTCCTGGTGGAACTGAGTCTCTGGAGTGAAGAGATATTTTTCCCTATGGGCTCTGAAGGAGTGCTGTCTCAAGTTTATGTAGCTGAGCTTTCTTAGGTCCATAGGGGAAAGTATATATAAATTCAGTATAAGTTCTCCAGAGAAGGGCTCTCCAGGGGCAAACATTTAATGCTCATATAATATTATAAAATCAGTGCATTGAATCACTGAGTCATATTTATGGGAGAGTTTTTTTTTAACTGAAGAAGTGAAACATCTGATTAAATGGGATAAAAGTCAGAGCCAGTCCATAGGTAAGGAAATGAAGATTCTGCTTATGTACTTGCTGGTGGGTTTGCCATTTATAGTTCTTCTCACTGATAATTGGAGATGCTTATCAGTGCTCAGCTGAGAAGGTCAACTGCTCTGCCTTTCATAGTACATAAAACTTTGGGCAATAATTAGAGCTTTAAGAAGTTTGCTTGCACTAGTCATCAATTCAAGAGCTATGTAGTTGGGGTTGGAGGTGGTCAGAAATAAGGCAGTCACGCACAAAGATGAAACCCAGAGGAGGGAGTGATTTGCCCATGGTCATATAAAAGTTAATGGAAAGGCTGAAAGGACATGTCATTGAATCAGTCAGGTTGGCATTAGGGTAACTCATGTGAAGGGGAAAAGATGGGGGAGCATTCAGGTTCAGTTGTTCTTTTTTCCTTTTTCCTTCTTTTCCTTTTTCCTGTTCTTTTTTCTTTCTTTTTTCCCCTTCATTCCTTTCTTCCTTTTCTTTACTTCCTTTTTTCCTTCCTTCCTTCTCTTTCTCTTTTTTTTAAGATACTCTAAACTTTGATATTTTAAAACTTACTGGTTTTATATACTTGATGCTTAATATATATATTTTTATCTGCTAGAAAAGGTACTTACATGTTTTTTCTGCAAGGTCAACTTTACTAATTTTAGGAGATTTTTTTATATCTAACATGTAATTATTGAAGTTAATACAGATGGTATTTGATTTATCAATGTAATTACACTCTGTAAATCAACTTACCTTTTACTATCTATTAATGTCCCAATGATCTGAGCTCAAGGAAACAGTACATATCCTCAGCTTGCTTGTCCTTTTGTCCTTCTGGCTTCTTCTTGTCCCACAGTGAAATTCTGCTGGTTTTCAAAGCACCCTCCCAAGGCCAGGAGGCCCCTGTTCTAGTACTAAGATGTCATCGAGTACCTTTGATTTGAACAAATCAGCCTGCCTCTCTCTGCCTCCCTCCTTTCACTTCCTGACCGTTTCACCCATGACATCATGTGATTATGGCTGTTTACTTCCCCTCTCCATTCCAAAGTAACTTTTCCCTTTAAAATTTCTAGAGCACTCTTTCCCATCTAGTTTCCCTTAAATGCCAGCCTGAGAAGTGAGCATTTTATTTTACCAATGAGAGGAGACTTTGAAGGTACTGGGAGGGAGGATGATATTATTTTATCAGAGGTATAAGGGACATATTGGAAGAGAAGTCACAAAACGTGGAGAAGCCAGTTAGGAGACTATTTAAGGATGGGATGGGGCAGAGAGCGGGAGGCAAAGAAAAGAGGCCATGAACTGAAGCAGTGTTGGGTGAGGGGGATGAACTTGCTGAGGCCAGTGGGACTTCAGATTTTAAAGACTGCACTGTGGGCCTGACAATGAATAGGATTTTGGGGACTGGGGAGAGTTGGTTTGGGTGACTGGGGAGGAGAAGAGGGAGAAGTGAGATGCTTCTCCTCTGTCCAGAGAGGGGCTCAGAAAAGCAACTGGACTGGAAGGAAGATGGTCAGCTGTGCTTGGCACTGGTGGGCCCAAAGGACTCAGACAGCATGTATGTCTCCTAGGTGCCCACCCACCACTTTTCTAACTTCCCTTCAGTCTCTCCCTCATTTGAATAGGGGGGGAAGTCTGCAGTTTTTTGCGAATAAATCAGAGAAACACCCATGTTAGGTCCAGGGCTACTTTCCTGCTCCCAAACAGACACAGGGGAATCTGAGTATAGGAAGAGTCAGAGACTCATCTTGGAAGTAGTAGCAAAGTCAGGACCCCTACAAGGGCTGCAAACATCTACAAAAACCATGGATTAGTTCTGGGGCTCTCTATTCCCTTGATTTATTTTTCCTTCAGACTCTATATTCCTTAAGGGCAGAGTCCAGGTTTCTAAATTTTAATATTTATTCTTTCATTTATTCAATAAATGTTGCTTTTGCATCTATTATAGCATTTATTATCTGTTCCAGGCACTGAGAACACAGGAAAGAATAGAACAAAACAATGTTCCTGTCTTCCTGGAGCTTACATTCCAGAAAGGGGAGTTAGATAATAAGTAAAAGACGCAAATAATATGTGTTATTTCAACTAGTGATGAGTGTTATGGTCAAATATAAACCAGGGATATGGGAACCAGAGGGTGCTGGAGTAGGGGATAGAGGCTGCTATTTTATGTTGTGTAGTCAGGGACGATCTCTCTGTTGAATTCATGTCACAAATGTATCTTTAGGGGTACATAAGCTCCCACATGGCAGGTATGCAATCAATGTTTATTGAATTGTTAATGGTTAAGTGAACTTGCTAATAATGTGAGTGTGGTGGGGGAGAGGTAGAGAAGGAGGGAGAGGGAGGAGGGGGAGGGGGGGAGGGAGGGAGGGAGGGAGAGAGATATTAAATCACAGATTTGGAATAACTAAAAATGGAATATTTTATGGTCACTTTATGGTCACAAAGATGGGTGATGGAGAACTGACCTCTAAAGTTTCCCATTCAGACAGATTCCAGTATAATTAGTTGGATCCATTCTAACCAGAAGTCAATATGCTTGAAACAGTGTACTTATGCTCACCTGAGATAAGTGCATCTAAAATTCAGTCCCTGTTGAGAGTCTTTCTGTTTGTTTGGGTATATTATTCATGTATTTCATTTTTTTAATTTTAAAGTTTATTTATTTTTGAGAGAGAGAGAGAGAGAAAACAAGCTTAAGAGGAGGAGGGGCAGAGCGAGAGGGAGAGAGAGAATCCCAAGAAGGCTCCACGTTGTCCACACAGAGCCTGATGCCAGGCTCGATCAGATGAACTGTGAAATCATGACCTGAGCCAAAACCAAGAGTCTGACACATAAACGACTGAGCCACCCAGGTGTCCCTCATGTATTTCATTTTTAAGAAAGCAATATAAATATATTCTGAACTTTGGTATTTGTAATAAATATTCATCAAAATTTGTTTTGATTTTAAAATAATAGTTATAAATTTTTGTCTCTTTTGCTATTTGTTTATTTCAAACACTTTATTGGAAAACTCACAAATAAATATGTAATTGGAAAGAGCAGAAATGTGTACATCAATGTCATGGACAATGAATTCTATGTTTTAAGAATAGGATTTATTTACAACCTATCAAAAAAGTTGCCAGAGAACACTGTGGTTTCATACTTTGAAAGCCATATTTCTGAGACAAAATTCCTCACTTCATTTGTATTTGAAAGATTCACCATTCTAATATATTGGCTCTTCTCAAAATTTGACAACTTGAAAATCTGTCAAAATGAACTCACTATTACATCTTCTGCCTTAATTTCACTAAAACTCTGAGCATTGGAATGTGACTTCATAATTCATAGCCAAATGTCCATAAAAATAATATACCCTCCACCACTGAAATGAAAAGGCAAAATCAAAGCTCTGTGGTTGAATTCATTCTCCTGGGCTTTTCTAACTTTCCTGAACTCCAAGAGCAGCTCTTTGGGGTTTTCCTGGCTGTTTACCTTGTGACTCTGATGGGAAATGCCATCATTATCATCATCATCTCCCTGGAACACAGCCTCCACGTTCCCATGTACCTGTTCCTGCAGAACCTGTCTGTGGTGGATGTGAGTTTCAGTGCAGTCATTATGCCTCAAATGCTGGTGGTCCTCTCCACTGAGAAAACGTCAATTTCATTTGTGAGCTGTTTTGCACAGATGTATTTTCTTCTTCTTTTTGGTGGGACTGAATGTTTTCTCCTTGGCGTGATGGCTTATGACCGATTTGCTGCCATCTGCCATCCTCTGAGCTACCCAATGATTATGAACAAAAGTATTTTCATGAAATTAGTAATGTTCTCATGGGTTTCAGGGATCCTGGTGGCTACCGTGCAGACCACATGGGTTTTCAGTTTCCCCTTCTGTGGCCCCAATGAAATCAATCATCTCTTCTGTGAGACTCCCCCTGTGCTGGAACTTGCATGTGCAGACACCTTTCTGTTTGAAATCTATGCGTTCACTGGCACCATTTTGATTGTCATGCTTCCCTTTGTGTTGATCCTCTTGTCTTATATTCGGATTCTCTTTGCCATCCTGAAGATGCCATCAACCACTGGAAGGCAAAAGGCCTTTTCCACCTGTGCCTCCCATCTCACATCTGTGACCCTCTTCTATGGCACTGCCAGTATGACTTATATACAACCCAAATCTGGCTACTCCCCAGAAACCAAGAAGGTGATGTC
>NC_043710.1:48787094-48791434 GCF_006229205.1 Suricata suricatta
CTCACATCTGTGACCCTCTTCTATGGCACTGCCAGTATGACTTATATACAACCCAAATCTGGCTACTCCCCAGAAACCAAGAAGGTGATGTCATTGTCCTACTCACTTCTTACACCTCTGCTGAACCCACTCATCTACAGCTTGAGAAACAGTGAGATGAAAAGATCTTTGATGAAACTGTGGCGAAGGAAGGTGGATTCACACACATTCTGACTCTGCTGAGAAGTCATATATTATTTGGTTATTTGCTGCTGGACTGAACTCTGTTTAAACACAATAAATGGCCATTCTATATTCCTCAGTATGAATATGCTTAATTTGTTAGTTTTCCAAGGTCAATAATATATTATGGACCCCTATTTTTGACAGTGTACTATTGTCATTCATTTTTAATATATTATATAATACAACAGTTAATTTGTTCCTCTATTATGATCATGTAGGTCATTACTGGGTTGTTGTCATTAAGACAAAACTTCAATAGTCATCTCATTCCATACATTCATATAATCATACTGATATTCTATTTCTGACTGAATCTTCAAAGTGGGTCTGGTATAATAAAGAGCATGTGTACTTATAGGTTTTTATTTATTTTTATTTTTAAACTTTTTTAATTTTAGAGAGAGGGAATCTTTTTTTAAAAAATATTTTAAAATGATTTTTATTGAGAGACAGAGCATGAGCATGGGTAGGGCAGAGAGGGAGGGAGACACAGAATCTGAAGCAGTCTCCAGGCTCTAAGCTGTCAGCACAGAGCCTGACGTGGGGCTTGAACTCAGGAACTGTAAGATCATGACCTGAGCTGAAGTCATACACTTAACTGACTAGGCCACCCAGGTGCCCCTGCTTATAAGTGTTAATAACTATTTAAAACAGAAGTACTTTTCAAAGTCATTGTAACTTTTCAGACTGACCTGAAGCCCCACTCTGCTGTACTAAGCATGGTAGGGCTTCGATAAACCAATGAGTAGATGAGATTTTTATTTCTGGAGTGAAAACCTGTTCTGAGAATGAGTAAGGAAAAATACATTTATTTTGGAGAGATCAAACTGGTTCCACTTCATGGACTCACACAGCTTATTATTCAAAACAAGATTTCCCTTGGTATATTTCTAGATGTTCACCCAAAGATGGGGAGTAAAGAAGTACGTGAGAAACTTCCGTGAAGTCTCACTTGATACTATGAGTATCTTTTTTCACTTACAGACTACTGTTTTTAGAGACTTTTGTTAAATTTTCCCTTGTTGGCCCAAAGTGCCCCAGACACTTTGTTTATAAACATAGGATGATTCGTTTCTTTTATTGTGGGAAACTAAGTGATAAACTATTTGGCCTATTTACTATGATTGTGATCTTCCTCAGAGCAATTTCTCATCTTGTAACACTAGACAGTTACTTTCTATTTTATTTTATTTTATTGTTTATTATTTTTGAGAGGGAGAGACAGAGAATAAGGAAGGGCAGAGAGAGAGAGAGAGAGAGAGGGAGACACACAATCGAAAGCAGGGTCCAGGCTCTGAGAGCTGTCAGCACAGAGCCTGATGTGGGGCTTGAACTCATAGACTGCAAGATCATGACCTGAGCCAAAGTCGGCCGCTTAACCAACTGAGCCACTTAGGCACCCCAGTTACTTGCTTTTTTAAATCACTAACTGTGTGATCTTCCTCAGAGCAATTTCTCATCTTGTAACATTTGACAGTTACTTGCTATTTTAATGTTGTTATTCAGAAATCGAGGGGCCCTTTTATTGAAACTATATCACCTCTATATCAGCTCCTATTGTGTTAGTTTCTGTTCTAGAGATGGTAATAAAGGGGGAAAAACTCTTCCCATTTCCATTCAGCTGTGAGAAAAGCAAATTTTTAGTAAATATTGCCTCTGTCAGAAATGAGAAGTAGAGATGCAAAACAGATTGGATTTCCACAAAAACAACTTTCGGCATCAAATGGGTGAAAGCAGTTTGAATGCTATTTGAATGTTGTATAATCTTTTCAGCAGAGCTCTGAACATGAACTTGGAAACTCTTTCATTAGAGTTTGTCCTGAAATTTCCTTCTTATAGTCCTGAGGGGGAACAACTAAATAAGACCATTCAGGACAAAAAAAAAATTCTCTGAAAACCTGATTCCTAAGTCAAATTCTCACTTTCTTTTTACTTTTTGTTCTATTTCCTTTGTTCATTCATTCATTCATTCATTCAACAAGTTTTTGTTAGGTGACCATTTATGGAACTGCCCCTGGACTTATACAGTCTCTACCCTCAGGAAGTTCACAGTTTATTGGAAGATCACTGACTCTGAGCCATCATGAAAGCCCCGTCACGCCATGTCTCCATTCCAGGTGAAGAATAGAGGTTGAACTGGCAAGGTCAAGGTTTGGTTGAATAATATGATGATGTTTCAGAGTCACGTTAATCCTCTGTTTGGTTTTACCCTTGACAAAAATAGCAAGTCCAAAAGGACCTTGTTCAATTCTTCTCTAAATGGCAGCCACTCTGGCAGTACCAGCTTCAATCTCATGGCAGCTGGGAGGACTGACGCTTGAAGTCATGCTTTGCTGGTGTCGAAGTTGATGCCTAGATTTCCAACCACAATCAACATGGACAGGAAAAAAGTGAAACTTTAAAATGTAAATCCTTGGACACCTGAGCAGCTCAGTTGGTTAAGGGCTCGACTTTGGCTCAGGTCATGATCTCATGGTTTGTAAGTTTGATTCCCACATCGGGCCCTGTGCTGACAGCTCAGATACAGCTTCAGACACACACACACACACACACACACACACACACACACACACACTCTCTCTCTCTCTCTCTCTCTCTCTCTCTCTCTCGCTCTCTCTCTCTCTCTCTCTCTCTCTCTCTGTCTCCCCCACTCTCTGAGAATAAGCTCTCTCTTTCTCAAAAATAAACATTAAAAAAAATAGAAATGCTGTCTCAGGGGAGGAGCCAAGATGGCAGAGAGGAAGGGAGCTCTGTAAACTTCATCTGTCCCATTGATCGAACTGAGAAGGACATTGCTCTCAACTCAAGAGCGGAAAGAGAAAATACGGACTCCAGAAGGAAGAGAACCTGAAGGATACCTGAGTGAGTGAGTGAAAACTGGGGAGATTGGAAAACGGGCCAGCCTGAGACAGGCAGGGGAGGTGGGAGCCCCAGCCCAACGCAGGGCAAGCGCGGGGAACCCGAGAGACAAAGGGAAGAGACAGAGAGAGTGAACACGCTCATAGTACTGTCTCTGGGGAAGAGGTAAAGAACGCTTAACTGCGCTTGGAAAGAGAAGCTCACTCCATAGATAACTGCTGGGTAGCCTAAATCCTGAACCCAGGTGGCGCACAAGGGAGGGAACAGCTTCCAGCCCGGTGCCATCTTGGCGAGGAGTCAGCGACTGCTGCCACGGCGGTGATAGGGGTGCTCACTTTGACCTCGGTTTTGGGAGTGGGAGCACACACCTCATTTTCATGGCACATCTCGCCCCCAGCATTGGCCGTGCGAAACCTGAATCCCGGGTGCCAACAGGGAAAAAATAGCCCCACCTCTGCGTGATCCAGGCAGAGAATTGGCGGCAGTGGAGACCTGGGTGCGCATGCAGGCTGCAGGAGCTCCCAGCTCATTTCCAGCAGCTCCTGGCGCCGCCTCAGGCAACAGCTGTGCACTCATTCCGCCCCCAACGCTAACAGATCCCTGCTGGGGGTTGGGTCTGAGACGGTGCGCACTTCACCTCCTGCTGTGCATCTCGCTTCAGGCAGGGTCAGCCAAAATCCCAGCCTGAGCCAAGACAAACCGATTCCTCCCCCTAAGAAGCCAGCAACCAAAACAAAAACACCATCTGTGGTAGCATAAAGAGTGCATGGACTGGAACTTTGAACCGAGGCAGGCCTGGAAAATACAACTCTGCTCAACCGCGGCAAAAGGAGATCGGACTCACTACAGTGGCCTACAGTTCTTGCTCAGCAGAACTTGGTGTGCCGCCTGCCTATCTAATCTCCGCAAACACCAAGGTGGAGCCTCTGAGAGCAGCCTCCAAGACCTACAACATCAAACCACGCCTATCCACGAGAGGGAGCTGCTGGTTTTTTTAGGTTTTTTTTTTTGCTTTTTTATAAGTTTTTTCTTTTTTTCCTATTCGCCTTTTTCTGTACGTAGTTTTTATTATTATTACTTTTTTTTACTTAAATTTTAAAAAATTTTTACTCCTTATTTTCCTTTCTCCTTTCTCCCTTTTTTTTTCTTACCTTCTTGCAATCCAGATATATTCTCCTATATCTCATCCCTACCTCTCCCCTCAACTGGTCATACACTTTTAGACTGTCCACTGTCCTTTATTGTCTCTGCCCCCC
>NC_043710.1:48791534-48803350 GCF_006229205.1 Suricata suricatta
AAAAAAAAAAACAAGGAAAGCCATAGAATTTATCTGATAGGTTATGTTAAAGATTAAATGCTGGAATGCACTTAGCACAGTGTTGGTAGGCAGGGCCCTCCAGTGCGATGCTTGTGTAATCCTCCGGAGCTCAGAGGGACCTCTGAATACAATGAAGTATCACCCTCCTGCTTGTTATATTATATGGCAAAAAGGGAGCTCATCAGGGTGTACCTCACATGGTCAGGTAGGCCCTTTAAAAGCAGAGAGTGTTCTCCACCGGTCACAGAGAAGAAGTCAGAAAAGTGCATTCCAGCTGGCCTGGAGAAAATTAAAAACATCCATGTGGTGAATGGCCTATGTGGCAAGGAAAGCCACAGGCCTCTGGGAGCTGAGCATGACTCCCAGCTGACAGCTGGCCAGACAACGGGGAACTCATTCCTGCAGCCACAAGGAACTCAGTTCTGCCAACAACATGAAGGAGCTCAGATGAGGACCTCGGGTCTCAGAAGAGAGCTGCACCCTGACTCTGACTGCAGCCTTGTGAGCCCTTGAGCCAGATCTCGTCAAGTAGTGCTTCAGATACTGACCCACTAAACTGTAAGACAATAAACTCACAGTGCTTTAAAAAAAATAAAGTGTAAATCTTATGATGTGTGTCCTTGTTGAAAATGTTTCAATGGGCTTCTATATATTCAGGATAAAAAAACTTTTAGTGTGGCATGTGAACTCCTGCTTAATTGGGCCTTTCTATTTCTTTCTTTTTTTTTAAGTTTATTAATTTTTTTTGAGAGAGAGAGAGAGAGAGAGAGAGAGAGAAAGGGAGAGAGGGAGAAAGCAGAGGAGAGACAGAGAGAGAATCCTAAGCATTCCCTGTGCTGTCCGCACAAAGCCTGATGTGGGGTTCAGTCCCTCAGACTGTGGGATCCTGACCTAAGCAGAGATCAGGAGACAGCCACTTAACCAGCTGAGCCACCTAGGCACCGCTGCCTATGTTTTCTACTCTTTCATGCTGTACTCTGCCTTCTTCACACTCATTCGCTCACCTACATTCCTGATGCAAGGTCTGCTTTCCGTTTTTGGTGTCACCCTCCCTCTCTGGGCTGGAACTGTCAAAACATGCCTTTATCTCTAGCTGTTATGTTTCTCACTCCACTTTTCAACTAATTCTTAATCTTCCTGGAGATCTCGTGAAAATACCTTTCCTTAAGGTGACCTTCCTTATTTCTGCCATGTCCCAACTGTCCTTATTTTTTTCTCCCTCTGAAAACCCTGTCCTTTCTTCAGAGCCCCTGGTCTAAATTTTTTTTTTATGCAGCAAAGTGGGATTTTTTTTTTTACTCCTACCAGGAATTTGCACCCAGTTTCCAAGACAAGCAGAAATGTTTGTAAAGTGACACATGGTGAGGATGTAGAGATGTCCTTAACTTGTAAGATAAAGTTCAGGACAACAACTCAAAGAAGTTCATCTTCACAGCATATTATCTGCTAAGTGCTTTTTCTTAAAAAACTTTTTAAATGTTTATTTATTTTCGAGAAACAGAGAGATAGAGTGCGATCAGGGAAGGGTGAGAGAAAGAGGCAGACACTGAATCTGAAGTAGGTTCCAGTCTCCAAGTTGTCAGCACAGAGCCCGGTCTGGGGCTGGAACCCACAAACTGCAAGATCATGACCTGAGCCTAAGTTGGACATTTAACTGACTGAGCCACTGAGCACCCCAAGATTTTTTTTAATGTTTATTTATTTATTTTGAGAGAGAAAGAGGGAGGTAGAAGAGCAGAGAGAGAGAGAGGGAGCACAAGTGGGGAAAAGGCAGAGAGAGAGGGAGACACAGAATCTGAAGCAGGCTCCAGGCTCTGAGCTGTCAGCACTGATCCCAAGGTGGGGCTTAAATGCACAAACTGTGAGATCATGACCTGAGCTGAAGTATGTGCTTAACCAACTGAGCCACATAGGTGCCCCTTACACGATTTCTCCAATAACCTTTTAGATCTACTACTAGAACTGATAAACAAATCCAGTGAGGTTGCAGGATACAAAATCAAAATACAGAAATCTGTTACATTTCTCTACACTTTACTAACAGTTAAGTAGCAGAAAGAGAAACTAAGAAAACAATCCCATTTACGATTGCACCAAAAAAGATAAAATGCCTAGGAATAAAGTTAACCAAGGAGATGAAAGACCTGTACTCTGAAAACTACAGAACATTGATGAGTGAAATTGGAGATGATACAAAGAAATGGAAGACATTTCATGCTCATTGATTAGATGAGCAAATATTGTTAAAATGTCTATACTACCCAAAGCAATCTACACATATAATACAATCCTTACCAAAACACCAGCAGCATTTTTCACAGAACAAGAACAAATAATCCTAAAATTAGGATTCCTAAAATTATGAACTAATTAATTAGTTTCATTAATGCCTAAAATTAGAAACCACAAAAGACCCAGATAACCCAAGCAATCTTGAAAAAGAGGACAAAAGCTAGGGTCATCACAATCCCAGATTTCAAGATGTCCTACAAGGCTGCAGTGATCAAAAGAGTATGGTATTGGCATGAGAACAGACACATAGATCCATTGAACAGAATAGAGAACCCAGAAATAAACCCATGGTTATATGGTCAATTAATTTTTTACAAAGGAAAAAAATAAGAAAAAGATAGTTTCTTCAAATGGTATTGGGGAAACTGGTCAGCGACATGGAAAAGAATGAAACGGGACCACTTTCTTACACTATACACAAAAGTAAATTGAAAATGGGTTAAAAACCTATATGTAAGCCCTGAAACTACAAAAATTCTACAAGAGTAGACAGGCAATAATTATTTTGATATTGGCGGTAACAACATTTTTCTATATATGTCTTCTGAGGCAAAGGAAATAAAAGCAAAAATAAACTATTGGAAATACATCAAAATAAAAAGCATCTGCAGAGCCAGCAACTAATAAAACTAAAAGGCAACCTACTGAATGGGAGAAGATATTTGCAAATGACATATCCAAAAAAGGGTTAGTATCCAAAATATTTGAAGAATTTATACCAAGCACTTGAAACCAAAAAAAAAAAAAAAATCCAATAAAAATGGGCAGAAGACATGAATAAACACTTTTCAAAGAAGATGTACAGATGACCAACAGACACATGAAAAGATGCTCAACATCACTCATCATCAGGGAAATACAAATCAAAACCACAATGAGATATCACCTCACACCTTTCAGAATGGATAGTATCAAAAAGACAAGATATAGTAAGTGTTGGTGAGGATGTGGGAAAAAAATGTTCAGTTTTTCAATATCTTTTCTGGATCACTTGTAATGATTAGAAGATCTTTCTCCATTTATCCATTGATGTGGTGAATTAGCTGATTTCTTAAATATAACCGACTTTCCATTTCTGGGATCAGTAAACTTGGTCACGAGGTATAATCTCTTAAATATATATATATATATATATTCAACTGATGTCTCTTTTAGGTTTCAGTATCCATGTTCATGGAGAAAATTAGCCTGCAATTTTCCACTTGGGCACTGTCCTTGTTCTGTTTTGACATTCCAGTTATGCTATGTCCAATAGTAGTCGGGAACTTTACGCCCATTTTAATTTTTCAATAGATTTATGTGAGATTGAATTTATTTCTTCCTTAAGTGTTTGGCAACATTTATGAATACATTTATTAAGCATGGGGTTTCCTGTTCTATAAAGCTTTAATTACAAATTTCATGTCTTGAATAGATTTTGGAAGTAAGATTTCTGTTCTGGTTGCAATTTCGATAAGTTCTGGATCTCTGAGCATTCATATGACCTAAGCTTCATATTTATGGCACAATATTTTTCATAATTTCTGCACATTCTGTGGTGCAAATTGTTTTTAAAGTTCCTGATGATGGTCATCAGGGAAAAACAAATCAAAACCACACTGAGATGACATCTCACGCCAGTCAGAGTGGCTAACATGAACAAATCAGGAGATTATAGATGCTGGTGAGGATGTGGAGAAACGGGCACATCCTACTCTGTTGTTGGGAATATAAACTGGTGCAGCCACTCTGGAAAAAAGTGTGGAGGTTCCTCAAAAAACTATCCATAGAACTCCCTTATGACCCAGCAATTGCCCTGCTAAGAATATACCCAAAGGATACAGAAGTGCTGAATCATAGGGGCACACATACCCCAATGTTCATAGCAGCACTTCCTACAATAGCCAAATCATGGAAAGAGACTAAATGTCCATCAACTGGTGAATGGATCAAGAAGATGTGGTTCATATATTCAAAGGAATACTTCATGGCAATGAGGAAGAATGAAATCTGGCCATTTGTAGCAACATGAATGGACCTCAAAGGTGTCATGCAAAGTGAAATAAGTCAAGCAGAGAAGGACAGATACCATATGTTTTCACTCATAAGTGGAACAGGAGAGGACCATGTGGGAAAAGAAGGGGGAAAATTGTTGGAGAGAGGGAGAGAGGTAAACCACAAGAGACTCTTGAATACTGAAAACAAACTGAAGGCTGATGCGGGAGAGGGATAGGGGAAGGGGAGCGATGGGCATGGAGGAGGGCACTTGTCGGGTTGAACACTGGGTGTTACATGGAAACCAACTTGACAATAAACAAGAAAAAAAGTTCCTGATGATGGTTATTTCTTTTCTGTCTCTTATTAATCCAACCACAGTTTTGATTTATTGGACTTTTTAAAGAACTGTGTTGGCTTTTTGATACTCTCTCTATGTATGCTTACTTTCCATTTCATTAAGAGATGCCGCTTCATGAATAAACATCAATATCTATTTCTTATGTTTTGTTGTTTTTATCTAAAAGCTGGAAATGCACACTCAATTCATCACTTTCCATGCTTAGTTTTATGCAATAGATTCCTTCTGTGCTTCATTATTATTTTGTGCACAATACTTTCTAATTTTATTGCCTCTTCTTCCTGTCTCAAATGTTATTTAGAAAAGTATTTCTTCATGTTTAAACAGGTGGTTACTTCCCAGTAATATTTAATTATAGATTCTCAGGTAATAGTATTGTGATCACACAACATCCTTATGATGTAAATCCTTTAACAGTTGTGGATAATTTCTTTGTGGCCCAGTGTATTGTCAGATTTGAACATGTCCTGCATGTGATTGAAGACGATGTGCTTTCTTCCCAGTGCTGAATACCCAGTTCTGTAACTGTGTCCTCGATAAGTCATATGGTAAATATTTTCTTTGTCTTATGGACTTTTATGTATTTCTTTTATCAATTATGTAAAGAGCAGTGTTACAGTCTCCTGCTGTGAGTGATAGTACTTTAGGTTAGCATGTGTATCTGTCCATATTTGCCTGTTTTGTTTGCATCCATATTACTGTTTATCACAGGTTTAGAATTATTCTATCTTCTTGGAGAGTTGAACCTTTTTTCATATCAATCTGACTCTCTTGATCCCTAGTAATGTTTCCTGCTCTGAACTCCTCTTCTTATGATAATGATGTAGTCACCTAAACTTCCCTTGAGTAGCATTCTGGAATATCTTTCTCCATCTTTTTTTTTTTTTAACCTGCTTGTGTCCTACTGATGTAGACGTATCTGCGCTGAGGAATGCTGTGGAGAAAAATGAATTAGGACATAGGTGGGACTGGAGTTGATTTTCACATATGATGACTTAGGAAGATCTCCTGGAGAAGCTGTCCCTTGAGCAAAGGGACATAAGAGAGTTAGCCTTTTGGAGAGTCACAGTCCATGTGCAGGCAAAGCAAAGGCAATAGCTATGATATGAGAGCATAGCTGTTGGTTTCAAAAACCAGCTAGGAGCCTAGAATGGCTGAGTGAGAGGGGACAAGGGGATGCAATGGAGCCGACTCAGAGAGTAATGGGAGAATAGGTCTTTAACCCATGGGTTTGGCTTCTAACCAGAAGGGGACAGAGTGCTCTTGGAGGTTTTGAGCAGGGGCAAGGTGGGAGGGAGAAGTTGAGAAGTCATGGCAACTCTCCAATTGAGAGGCAAAAGCAGCCTGGACCAGAGTACTAGCTCAAGGAAAGAGAAAATGCTCAGATTGGATATGCTGTGTTTTGAAGACAGAGCCACAGATAGGTTATGGTGTTGACATGAATTTGGAGGATAAATGACTCCTATATTTTCAGCCTCTGGAACTAGGAGCTTTGAGCTGCTGTTGCCTGAGATGAGGAAGACCAGGAGTATAATTTTGGACACATTGATAAATGAAAATGTAATAAGTTCATTTGAAAATGCTATCTTAGTGATCTGAATTTCATTTCCAACATCCTGTTAGCTAAAGAGATACTTTCAGAGTGTTTTGAAATTTCTAAGGCTTTAGTTTTCTACATTTGGCTGCTGTTCTGCTGTTTTATTGTAGAGTATATCATGTGTATGAAGGCCAAGTCCTTGAATTTACTTATATTTGCCTTCCTATAGGTATATCATGACATTCTTTGTAAATATCATATAAATATTTTTGGAGGAAAACATAAAGTTAGCAGCATAAAAAGTGTATCTCTTTATACTTACACCTTCATTACCATGTGTTAAGCAACCTTTTTTTAATAACCATCCCATTTTTATATTTTCATGGTCTCTTTTGTCTACTAATCTTTGAGGATGGTGTGTTAATATCTCTACATTTTGGTTGCACTTCTATTTAGTACTGTTGGCTATGAAATCAGGGTTTGACATTAATATTACTTCCTTTTTACCCCTTTTTGCATGCATCTGACATATTTCTACACATCTCATTGACATCTAGTATACATATAGGAAATGCACAAATCCTATTCTACATCTTGACCTCTCCCAAATTGCGTATCTCCTATGCTAACACCACAGACATCAAGAAACAGAGCATTATGACAGAAGCATCCAAGAGAACATGGAGCAAGAATCAGGGAGAATACAATTTAAGCAGAATTCCCATGCCTGGTGCATGTGAATACTTCATGCCTGAAGTGTCAATCCAGTATGGTGATGACATGGGAGGGATTCCTGAATGGAATGTGAAAGTAAAAATGCCTTTTCCTCGGGATAAGGGCTACATTTCCCACTGGACACAGAGTAGACAGAATGAATCCCTCAGTGTTGGCGGCCTTGTTGCTGCCAGGGGAGGTGAGCTTTCTAGAGAACTGATGCTGCCCTTGGAAAGTGCCAGGAGGAGGAGACAAAGGTAGCCTACATTCAGCTACATCATCTAGTTCAGGACAGATCCAAGTCTGCAGAGTGATTCATGTCCTCACTTTGAGGGAACTCAGCCAAATGGTCTCCTTGATTGTTCAGGGTACTGTAGACAGATCTCTGAATCCCTTGATTTTCACATATACTTGATGAGATTAATTGTATTATGTTTATTTTTCAGAGTAGGGTAGAGAATTAGTGCAGTTAAATGATTTGTTTAAATCATACAAGCTAGTCCAGGCCTCCTGGCTCTTAATTTAAAAGCTCTTTTGATGAAATCAATTATACTGACATTTTTATCAAACATTTTCAGTGGCTCTATATTTCTACTACCAATGATCAAAAGTTCTTTGAGGGTAGGCGTAAGCAGTCAGTTTTCTACCACTAGTCTTCAGTTAACTTGCCATAACTAGTTTCCCACCATTGTGGTGAAACTGTGCATTCCATCCATTCGTCATCCTCCTCTAGCTCACCTGCCTTTGCTCACACTCACCACCCATCTCTTCTTTCCCCCATTGACAACCTTTCATCAACCCTTGTTTTCACCTTTTATTGGAGATGCAGTGATGAACTGTGTCTCTTGTGTGAAGAGACATTTATTCCCCAAAGGACTATGAAGGAGTGATGCTCCACATGTGTGCTCTTGAGGTTTCTCACCTGCGGAGCCAAGGTCTGGCCTCTCTAGTCATCATGCAAAACTATGAGAAAGTGTTTATGAAGTGTTTCCAAGTTCTCGAGGGAAGGATTCTACAGGGCATATGATTCATGTCATATATTGTTCTAGAATCAGTGCCCTGAAGCACTGAGTTGTATTTGTGAGAAGGCTGCTTTGGAGTGGACTTTAAACATCCGAGCAAGTATTTAGAGATTTAAGGAGACAGAGTCAATAGGTAAGAAAGGGAGAATTCTGCTGTGTGTGTTGGTGGGTTTTCCACGTGTAGTTCCTCTCCAAATGATCATTGGAGGTGCGTTGAAGTGATGTCTCTGTGTCAGGAATCACACCCACAATAGACACAGTTGAATCCATGGACTCCTTGGTTTTGAAGCTGGTTAATGTCTTTTTCTCTTCTATTCAGAGAAAAGTTTGGGCAATAATTAGAGGGATAAGTACTTTGCACACACTAATCATCAAATCTTAGAATTCTGCAAGTGGAAGGGAACTTGGTAACTAAGTGCAACTCCTGCCTTTTCATCTCCTAGTTTGAAAGCTAATTAGGCAGTGCTCTGCTTACATATTTCTTTTCAGGACTTCTCCAAGATAGCATTGGGGCCTCTAAGTTACAGAGAAAAGGTGCAGCCAGTGCAGTCAGTGATCTGTTACCAGTCATGAACAATTTTTTCCACAAGATGCTTTCAATCAGTCTGACAAAATTTTCTATTTATTTACAACATACTCTATGGTTTCCAATGTTCAAAACCTACCTTGTTAAATATCTGGACCTTAATATACATTGTTTTTGTCATTAGAAATAGGTTTTAAGAGATTGATCCTGTGACCATATTTTACTAACTTCTGGTGATGTTTCAATATGCAAACTACAATTAGTATGGTTAATATGGACATGCAGTTTTAATGAGTAATATGGTCAAACTCATAAATAAATCAGCTTGTTTTCCACTAATATCCTACTGTCACTATCCAACTGGTCTTTATACAAGACTCCATGAAATAACTTGAGCTTGCTGTGTCCTTCTCTTCTCCTGGGTTCCTCCTCTCCCACAGTGCATTTCTCCTCGTTTTCATCACATATAGGCCAGTAGGCCTCCATTGTAATGCTAGGGTGTCATCCAATACTCTTGACTTGAATGAGTCCTCCCTCTTCCTTATGCCTTCCTTCTTCCACCTCCTGTACCTTCCACTGGTGACATGCTATGGTTGTAGTTGTTCACCCTCCGTCTTCATTCAGAAGTGTTGGATCCTCACAGAAATGTCTAATGGCCCTTTGTTATTACCTCTGCTTCCTAATGGTGTTGTCTTTTGGTTTCACTCTTTTCTTTTTTTCTTTTTCTTTTGTTTTATTTATTTGTGTGTGTGTGTGTGTGTGTGTGTGTGTGTGTGTGTGAGTGAGAGAGAGAGAGAGAGAGAGAGAGAGCGAGCGAGCAAGCAAGACAGCGTGAGCAGTGCAAGGTCAGAGAGAGGGAGACACCAAATTCCAAGACAGGCGCCAGTCTCTGAACTAGCTATCAGCACAGAGCCTGATGTGCGGCTTGAACCCATGAACAGTGAAATCATGACCTGAGCGGATGTTGGATGCTTAACTGACTGAGCCACCCAGTAGCACTGTTTCACTCTTTTCAACACCTGATTCCTTATAGATATAGTGGATTTCCTAATTTTTTAATTCCATTATTCATCAAATGTTGGTTTAGTATCAATTATGGGGCATGGGCTGTTGTAGACATTGTGAATGCAGCATAGAAAGAAACCAAAAGTTTGGATTCTTGGAATTAGTTTTTTTAAATGCTTTACTTATTTTTGAGAGAGAGACAGACGGAGTATGAGCTGGGGAGAGCCAGCGAGAAGGAGACACAAAATTGAAGCAGGCTCCAAGCTCTAAGCTGTCAGCACAGATCCTGACATGGGGATCAAATCCACAAACTGTGAGATCATGAGCTGAGCCGAAGTCCAGCGCTTAACCAACTGAGCCACCCACGCATCCCCCTGGAGTTTAGATTTTAGTGATGGAGTTCGATTTGACACATAATAATCCATAAATATTTAAATATGTAATATATTCTTGTATATACATGTAAATTTTACCTCCCTCATTGATATAGATACATTGTCAGTTGGTGATAGTGGAGAAACACAGAGAAAGACATAATATTGGAGCACTGAGGTAATGGTGGAAGGCTATTTTAGATAGTGTTTCTGACTCTCTCTTGAGATGAGGAATCCATTGTGTCCTTGAGATTACTGAACCTAGAAAATGGTAGTGCTCAGTCAGTGCTGGTTGAATTATTAATGATTAAGTTAACTCATGAGAAGGATAATAAGAGAAAGAGAAAAGACAGAGACAGAGAGGAGATGTTTAAATCACAGATTTAGAATGATCAAAATAGGATGATTCTTAGCTATCATGGCCGCAAGGATTAGCCATAGAGAAGTGGCTTTTAAAATTTCCCACGTAGGCTGTTCTCAGTATAACAGGCCATGACAGCCTTTACAAAAATCAATAAGCCTGAAGGCAATCCATCCTATTTACATATCACCTACGGTAGGTACTTCTAACTAGAACCTCATTTGTGGGTTCCTGCAGAGTTTTCATATTTAATCAAGTTTCATACAGATATTTGGAACATAACAAATATTTGTAATAAATATTAATCAACTGTGGTGTTGATTCATTAGGTTGTTTTAAATTTTGTGCGTGTGTATCTTTCCCCTTTGTCCACTTTGCAATACTTTATTTTTGTAGTGTAAAAAATATCTATTTATATAAAATTGAGAAAAAGAGGTGATAGTGACAGCAATGTTATGGGAATGGAACCTCGGTTATAAAATGTCTATGTTTGTTTTATGCCACGTTTAAAATCAAACTATATCATGTACAAGTTGCAAAAGCATTTTGAAATGATTTTTTGCTTTTCAGGTGAGACTTTTGGGCCAGTATTCTTCACTTCCTCCTTTTTATTTGGAATGTTTCTCAATCTCAGGGATTGGTCATTTCCAAAACTGCCAGACTGAATTTACTCAGGATGTGTTCCTTTTTACATCTTCTGTCAAGCATATCTGGGGTGAACTGCACACACAGACTCAGGTTTTGAACTGTGACTCTACAATTTATATGCCATGTTCATCAAAACTTGATACTCTCCATCCCTGAAATGAAAAGGCAAAATCAAAGCTCTGTGGTTGAATTCATCCTCTTGGGCTTTTCTAACTTTCCTGAACTCCAAGAGCAGCTCTTTGGGGTTTTCCTGGCTGTTTACCTTGTGACTCTGATGGGAAATGCCATCATTATCATCATCATCTCCCTGGAACACAGCCTCCACGTTCCCATGTATCTGTTCCTGCAGAACCTGTCTGTGGTGGATGTGAGTTTCAGTGCAGTCATTATGCCTCAAATGCTGGTGGTCCTCTCCACTGAGAAAACGTCAATTTCATTTGTGAGCTGTTTTGCACAGATGTATTTTATTCTTTTTTTTGGTGGGACTGAATGTTTTCTCCTTGGCGCGATGGCTTATGACCGATATGCTGCCATCTGCCATCCTCTGAGCTACCCAGTGATTATGAACAAAAGTGTTTTCATGAAATTACTTATAATTTCTTGGGCCTTAGGCTTCATGTTAGGTACTGTGCAAACATCATGGGTTTTCAGTTTCCCTTTCTGTGGCCCCAATGAAATCAATCACATCTCTTGTGAAACCCCAGCAGTGCTGGAACTTGCATGTGCAGACACCTTTCTGTTTGAAATCTATGCGTTCACTGGCACTGTTTTGATTATCATTGTTCCCTTTGTGTTGATCCTCTTGTCTTATATTCGGATTCTCTTTGCCATCCTGAAGATGCCATCAACCACTGGAAGGCAAAAGGCCTTTTCCACCTGTGCCTCCCATCTCACATCTGTGACCCTCTTCTATGGCACTGCCAGTATGACTTATATACAACCCAAATCTGGCTACTCCCCAGAAACCAAGAAGGTGATGTC
>NC_043710.1:48803450-48867031 GCF_006229205.1 Suricata suricatta
ACACACATTGTGACTGCGCTGAGAGGCCGTGTCTGGTTTGGTCGCTGCCTGACTGAACTCTGTTTAAATATAATAAATGGTGGCAATAATTTGCATTTCTTGGTATGAGTATGATTTACCTCTCAATTTCTATATTTTTGATAATAATTATTAGGGCTATCTTCATATATAATGCTTTATTCTTTTTCATTGATGTATAATATTCGTTAGTAATATTGGGTGTAAACGTTTCTTTAAATTTGTTTATTGGGGGCCATACTGGTGTTTGTTATTTTTTTGTCCCTGAAAGTATGCTAATTAAAGAATCTAGTTTTATACACGCATAAATATTATGCCTTTTATATCTGCAGAGTAGGTTTTACAATGTGGATTTGATGGGTCAAAGCAATTCTAAATTTGCAAACTTTTATAAATATCACCAAGTTACTTTTTAAAAATGTAACTCAGTTTTGCGTTGAAAACCCACTCTGCTCCACTGACTGGATCGAGCTCCAAGAAAACAACAAATAAAGGGATGGCCTTTTAACTTTTGGAGAGAAAATCTTTTTCATGTAGGAGCTGAAAAAAGCAGATCCTTATGAGCAGAGATCATACTTGCTCTATTCTGGGACCTACAGAAGTTACAGACCACATGCAGCTTTCGTCAGGTTATCTTAGAATGTACTCATGTAGTATGTGACTAGAAAGCAGCATGGGATTGCTTCTGAAGGTCATTTATTTGACAACATTTGCTGAATGACTGCTATGAACCCAGGCCTGTGTTGGGTCCTGAGAGCATAACAATTAGCAAGGTAGTCTAATATGAGACAAAACTATTAAGCACACACATTAAAAATATAATTATAGTTGTGATAACTAGTAAAAAGGGACATCACAATACACCCTGAGATCAACACAGGAAGACCTTATCTTACCTGGAGTGTGTGCGGGGGAGAGCAGTGTCACCGGAAAGTCCAGGAAGGGCTTCCTGAGAAAGTGACATTGAAACAGTCTCATAGGCAGGTAGGAGTTTTGCAGGCTCAACTCCAGGGTGAGGGGAAAGAGGGTAGAGTTGGCCAAGTGGGAAAAAAGATGGTTATGAAGGTCTGAATGGGAAGGAACGTGATGTCATTCCAGGGAGGGAAGGAGACTGTTGAGGGAGGGAGGAATGATCTGAAGAGGTAGGCAGAAGCCAGACCAAACAAAATCTTGTCAGTAGAAGAACTGTGAACTTACCTAACAGTGACAGGTGGGCAGTGAGCTGTTAAGCAAAGCAGTGACATGGACATGTACTTTTAAAATGTCTTTCTGGCTTATATTTGATAGAAGGGGTTCCAAAGTGAAATAGGCAGGGGAAGGCAATTGCTATAACTCAAGTGAGAGTGATGTGCTTGGGCTGAGGTGGAGCAGTGTGGATGGTTCTACCCATACTTAAGAAATCAAATGGCTAGGACATGGTAATGGATTGTGTGGGGAGTGGGGTGGGTAGCAGAGAGAGGTGAAGAATGAACACCTATTTCTAGTTGGAACAGAGAGTGGATGGAGCTTCCATTTGTTGAAATGGGGAACACCAAAAAGGAAGAATTTGGGGGATGAAATCCAAGTTTGGATGATTAAAGTTTAGATATCAGTGTGAAGTCAAAGTCAAGTAGATAGTTGGGATATATAGGTCAGGGTCAACACAGAGGTTCTGAATTAGGGGAACAGAGTTACAGGGCAGTACCTAGAGAGGGATGCATGATCTAGGGAGGGGCTTCTCAAGGGGAAGAGACTCCAGAATGTTTGAATTTCCATGGAAAGAATCCAAAAGGGAAGGAGAAGTAGGGATTCAGTGTGGTTCAGGCCTGATGTTGAGGTGTTACTAAATGAATAAAGTGTTGCATAGATCCCAGAGAAAGGAAGACAGAACTGTGCAGCTGTAGGGATTCCAGGGACCAAGAAGCTGTTTTTAGGAGGCTATAGGAAGGGCATCAGGAGTAATGAAAGTGGATCTGGAAAGACGCTTCAGGATGGTGCCTCTAAGCCTTAAATGGATGAAAGCTCCAGGAGGGATTTAGTGTACTAGCCAAAAGACAGACTAACTTCTCAGTGCCATCTAGTGGCTCAAGCATCTAATTGTTATAATCTCACTGCTGAAAACTCAGGGGGCTAAACTGTTCAGGATTCACCAATATCATCTCTGATGAATTCATGGAAAGTGATATAAGCAATCACATCAGCTCTGGGAACAAATAATTTGGGCAGATGACAATTACAGTGGCAAGTTTCATGTCCTTAATAGGAACAGATGTAATTTTTTGATAGACTTAGGAGCATAAGGGCTGAAGGACATCCCAGTTCTCTTCTCCTTTTCCTATCTCCTTTTTTCTCTTTGTTTAAAATTTTTTTTAATGTTTTAAATTTATTTTTGAGAGACAGAGAGAGACAGTGCAAGCAGGGGAGGGTCAGAGAGAGAGGGAGACACAGAATCTGAAGCAGGCTCCACGCTCTGAGCTAGCTGTCAGCACAGAGCCCAATGCGGGGCTTGAACCCACGAACCATGAGATCATGACCTGAGCTGAAGCCGGATGCTCAATCAACTGAGCCACCCAGGTGCCTCTCCTATCTCTTTCTTTTGCCACCACCATGATGACCACTACCATGACAACCACCAACAACAACACAACCACCACCACCACCACCACTACAACCAATACCACCACTATCACTACTAACACCACCACCATCACCAACACTACCACCTTCATTACCACTACCACCACCACCACCGCCACTACCATCACTACCACTATACCACCACCACCACAATCATCACCACCACCTTCACCACCATCTTCACCATCACCATAATCATGATCTCACATCCCACACTTTATGTATTCACAATAGTAAGTTATGTCTGCAATCTCATTTGAATATCCATTCATAAATTCAGAACTATTTATTGGGTACCTACTGTGTGCCAGTTGCGGTGCTAGATGTTAGGCACAACTTCTAGAAGATTACTTTGAGTGACTGAAGCAAATAAATAAACTCTTAACAACAGTGTGTGGTGATGTCATAATTGTGGTTAACATTTGTGCTGTGAGACTTCACTGGATAAGACTCTTAAGACTAGGAGACAAGGAAGGCTTCCTGGAAGAGATGATTTTGGTCATAGTTTGTAAAGACTATTAAGAGCTAGTTATATGACAAAAACAAGGAAGATTCTACATATAGAGAAAAGCTGGTCTTAAAAAACATGATAGATTTTAAAATCTTGAGTGGTGTGTGATAGCTGCACAGAAAACTTGAGGCATGACAGAAAACGAATTCAGACTATAAATGACTTTATGAGCTAAACAAAGGAGTTTGACCTCAGTGTTGAAAGGTATGGGAGAATCACTGAAGGATGTTATAGAGGGGAGAAACAAAATCAAACTTGCATTTTTAAAAATAGTATTTATTAGGCATTTACTATACACCTGGATAAGCCCCTTACATGGTTGAGCTCATTTTACTCCATTTATATACCATTTAACAGAGGAGCCAAGAGATACCAAATAATTTGTCCAAGTATTCAAAATTATTTTATGGCTGCATGGGACAAGACCACACATTTCATGGACGTGAGAGTTCATGCTTTTGGCCCATAAGCTTGCTTTACTGCATCTCACATGATGGAAGCAAAGAAGCTGAAAACACTCTCAAGCTGGGCTTATGCACCCCAGGCCTTTCTCCAATGGCCATGCACTGAGCTGCTGTCCCCAGCGCACATCCCAGGCTGGAGCCTGCTCCTGGAGGTGGCCACACTGGGTAGACCTGTAGTCCTAGAACAGGCTGTCAGCAGAGATTGTCGGCAGAATTGTTCAGATCAAATACTGACCCGTCCGGCTTGGGAGGCACAGCCCCTGAGGCCATCACGTGTCCACCTCTCCTGGCATCCCATCATCGTCCTCTGCAACTTGGGTGTAACAAACAGTTGCTCTGGGGAGGTAGACAAAGGCAGTTCTTTTTAGAAAGTTCACGTTTCCCATCTTTTTTTGGTTTGTTTCATTTTCACTTTTCCATCAGGTCTTAAAAGGCAAAACCAGGCATTCATTATGCATGAAAATTCTTTCAATTTCTGTTATTCCTGTTTCCGCGTATGCCCTGCTTTTCCCCTTAAGATTTTAGCCTTTGCTAATAAATTCTGTGGACTTGTGATATTTGGCAATTTATAGAGAATCGAATCAATGTTATAAAAATAGAGTAAACTTGCCTTTGGGGTGAGGGCTTCTAGACGGGCTATTTCTCTGTTTTTCTGATTATCATCCAGACACAGGAGCAGACCATCCCTGATGTCATAACCACCACCCCGCAGCAGACGGGAACTCCTTCCAGGTTGCAATGGTGAAAGCAGTGGAAATATCAAAAGCAGGGCATAGACACTTCCGTCTTAATCACTTCAGCCTTTTTCTTGGTCTACTTCTTTATGTTTCATTCAGAAATAAACCTATTCAGTGACCATATTTTATTGCAGTTTTCTTCAGAGTAGTGGTTGTCAAACTTGGTTTGGGGACCCCTAAGAGACACTGAGACCCCTTTAGGGGTTCTGTGAGCTCAAAATTATTTAAAAATATTATTTGCTTTTTATCTCTCATTCTCTGAGAAATGTAGCATTTCCCAGAAGCTACATGATGCATTATATCACAACAGATTGAATGCAGAAGATGAAAATTCAGCTATGTTTTTTTATTAAGCCAGGCATTAAAGAGATTTGCAAAAATGCAAAACAATGCCACTCTTCTAAATATTTTTTGAAAATATGATTATCTTTCATCAAAATATATGATTTCTGTTAATATACAAATGGGCTATGCTATCGTTATTTTTTAAAAATTTTAAAAATGTTTTTATTTATTTGAGAGAGACAGAGACACAGCATGAACAGGGGAGGGTCAGAGAGAGAGAGGGAGACACAGAATCTGAAGCGGGCTCCAGGATCTGAGCTGTCAGCACAGAGCCTGATGCAGGGCTCGAACCCATGAACTGTGAGATCATGACCTGAGCCAAAGTCAGATGCTTAATCGACTGAGCCACCCAGGTGCCCCTACTATTGCTATTTTTAAGTGAATTAATAAGTAAATATTTTAAGTGTCTTAGCTAAATAGTAAATATCAATTACCATAGTCTGTATAAATAAGAGCTCTGAGGTTCTCTGTAATTTGTCAGACGATAAAGGGGTCCTGAGACTCAACAGTTTGGCAGAATGGTGGCTGGAGAAGTCAATGTAGACAATTTCTCACTGATTTTTAAAAAGGATGAATGCCCTGACTGACTTGGCACCCGCCTCGTGCTACAAGAAAGTGAGCGGCAGCAGGCATACACATGTTCACAGCTCCTTGGTCTCCTCGTGTCAAGCATGCCACTCGGAACAGTTGATCTGTTTCCTTGGTGACTAAACTGTAGCTGCCATGTGTGGCCTATTAACAGCCTCCCTCGGCTGGCTGGACTCCACAGGGCGATGCCTGTCTGGGAATAATTAGGGAACTTGGTAAGGAAGTTTCCTCAGGCAGGAAATTGGTTCCTCTGGAACTTGTTAAACATGAACTCCACAGCCAAATCATGAAAACATTTACTAAAATTAGTAATAGCGTTCAGGTCCCCTGAGAACACTTACCAAGGGTGAACGGTGTCAGGAGTCAGGGACTAGGAGTTTATTCTTAAAGGTTTAGGTGTCAGTTTTAAGATGTGATGAGGGAGCAATTATGTTGAAAATGATTCCCGTGTTTCTAATGAAGCCACACTTTGAAGTCTCTTCCTAGAGCTAAACACTGGTCTAGAGGAGTGATGTGTGGTGTAGTTAAAGTTCACTTCAATCCAGATGTCCCCTTCACTGAGCCCCTGTTGTCACCACTGGCAAGTAAGAATAACAAATGCTTGTTGATCCTGGAAAAGCGGGCCACACTTCAGATAGTCTCAGTCAACCATAAATTTCTGACAACTTGATTAGTTTCAACTCTGAGTGGAAAGTAATGGAGTTTTCCCTAGCTAACTCTTCAAGGCATTAAGACTTGTCTAACACAAGCAAATGAACCAAAGGTAAAAGTGAAACAAATTGATAAACAAAACACAGCTATATTTTTCCTAGAAACAAAAATGCTGAGAACGCAACAGAAATGAAAAAAAAAAAAGACAAAGAGCAGAGCATAGAGGCCTCCACCTCAGTGACACATCCTGTCACTTCCCAGAAGGAGTCATTCTGGGGGCTGCAGCCTGGGGACCCCAGCTCTGAACCCCAGTTCTGGCAGTGCTATCATCTCCCCTTTCTGGTGCCATTCAAACGCTTTATAAATGTCCTGAAATGGAAGAGTTTCAGGAGCACCTAAAAGATTATCCGATCACACTGAAAAAAGTCTGAGTGGACAGGGAGAACAGTTCAACATGAAGATTTTGAATAGTAGAAGAAGAAAAATAAAGATGTACAAAAAATGATAAATAACACTTCTGAGTGCCTGGCAGGAGCTGCCATGTGCTGAGTGCTTTTGTGGTGTCCGTTATGCTCTTACTAATCCTCGGGCCCTGCGATGACGCTCATTTTCCTCAGGAGGACCCCTAGCTCTCGAGACCTTACATGTGTTGTCCAAGGCTAAGTGGCAGAAGTAATAGTAGAATCTCTTTCCCTCTAATTCCAAGTTCCAAGTTTTTGGCCACACCCTCTACTCATCATTCCCTTTTACTTCTTCTACTAATATTTTCTCAGGCATCTCTCCATGCCAGGCTCTAAAATATGGGGCCAAAGTAGACAGTGTTCCTGCCCACGCAAAGCTCATGTTAAATCACAAATGATATAAATCAAATAACCACACAAATTAGCACATCATTGCAAGTCAAGACAAGTGTCCGAAGGAATATATAATGCAAACCAATGACTAAACACACACACACACACACACACACACACACACACACACACACACACCCACCCATTCCACCTTGTCTGGAGAGGTCAAGAAAGACATCTTTAAGAAAGCTACACGGCATTAATATCTGGAGATATTATAATTCCTTAAGAAGGAATTCACAAGAAAGTTTGTGGAGGGTAGGTGGTAGAAAGAGTGTTGAGAGCAGAAACAATGAAGGGTCTGTGGCAGCAAGCAGCAAATCCCAGGAAAAGGACCCAAAGAAGTGCAGTGTGTGATTTAGGACTGGAGAGGTGGCAGCAGTGGGACACACAGGACCTAGTAGCTGTGGTAAGGAAATACTGAAAAGGTTCTGTTGCTATGTTTTGATTCGGAGCTTTGTTTGTGTTGAGATTTCTTTGGCTGTTTTTCTTCTGTGAGAAATAGTTCATGTATGCAGTAGAGAGAAGAATCTAAGGACTATTCATGTAACCTCTACCAAGTTAAATAAAGCATTATACTTAGAGGATGCTTTTGAATAGTATGGCCTCAATTATCATTGAAATGTCTTGTATACCCAGTGACATTGAAAAATCTTAAGCCAAGCTCAGATATGAACAGATTTCCATTTTGAAAATGTCTGTGGGTAGTTGTGGAGAATGAATGAAAGGGAACAAGCATGGATACGGGGAGTCCAGCCAGCTGAGGAATGAGGCTGTCTTAGAGAGTGGGGTGTTGGTAGAAGGGACCGGAAGAACAGGCAAGCGGGGGAGGGATCAGAATAAAACTGGCAAGGATGTCACCGATGGATTGGTGTAGAGGAGTAAGGTGGTAGAATGTGGCTTAAGAGAACTTCTGAAATACTATCTCATGAGATAAAGTAATGTTTTTAGAGGGAAAATTATCTATCTTTAATGATCTCTAGAATTAAGAAAAAAGTGCAACAATATTAAAGTGGAAACAGAACAAATAAGGTGATTGTTGAAAGCGTACAGTTAGATTATGTGTATTTTCGATTTTTCTAGATAATGATAAACTGTATTCTAGAATGGTTGTACTAATTTGCATCCCAAAGTAAATTGGTAAGTTAAGTTTTTGAGTGAGTTCAATTCTGGAAAATTTCAACTTATATTTTAGATGAACATTCACCAATATATCTACCATATCCTTCTGCTTTAGTAAAATTAAAACCATAGTATACTCTTATTTCCTTCTTTCCCACCCCCTACCCCCTGCATTATTACCTGTCATGCTAAGATTGTTTCCAGCAATGCTTACTTGGGTTTAATTATATGATTTACTTGTTTCTTACTTCATTACTCCGGGAGGTATGGGGGTGGGGAAGAGGAAAGAATAAGAGGGAGAGGGAGAGAGTGAGCGAGAAAGAGAAGGAGGAGGAGGAGGAGGAGGAGGAGGGGAGGGGGAGGAGGGAGAGAGAGAGAGAGAGAGCAAGCAAGCACGATTCCCTTAATTTGATAAACCTGGAGTATATCTTTGAGTAATCCTTTCAGGAAGATTCTGAGAATAATAAACTTTCTGAGTTATGTTTGAAAATGCTTTATTTTGTTTCTCCATCATATGCTAGTTTAGAAATAAGATTTTAGGTTTAAAATCAACTTTCCTCAGATTTTTGAGCATACTACTTTGTCACATTCTTGAAAAAAATGTGTTGCTGAAGAGAAACATGGAATTATTTTTTTCTTCAGAGCCAAATTGTATCTTCTCTCAAGAAAAATTTATAGCATTCCCCCTTTATTCTTGGTGCTCTGAACTTTACCATGAGCCTCAATGACATCATCATGCTTACCATCTAATGGGACTTTTTAACCTGAAGACTTTGTTTCTTCAGCTGTATGGAATTTTATTGGAATCTGACTGTTTCATCTCTTTTATTTTCTTCATGCTTTTTTGGGAACTCCTCTCAAGTAGGGCTTGGGTTTCTGGACATTATCTTTCATATATCATCTTTTCTCTATATATTGCTTTTGGGGGAGAATAACTCAATTTACTTTTCTAGCCCACCCATCCCTTCATCAACATTATTCATTTCCCTATTCAGCCCATTCTCTTTCCTATCTAATAACTTCTCCAATATTTTGTCAATGGTCACAAAGTATTTCTCACGTAATGGAAGTATTATTTTCTAAAACATGTATGATTATATTAATTAAAATAAGTTTTACTTCTTTTTGTTTTGTGATTTTATTAGGTACTATCTCTTCTGTTTATAACACTGAGTTCCTCTTTTTAAAAAATGTTTATTTACTTTGAGAGAGACAGAGAGCGTGTGTGTATAAGAGCAGGGAAGGGGCAGGGAGAAAGGGAGAGAGAGAATCCCAAGCAGGCTCTGTGCTGTTAGCGCAGAGCCTGATTCACGGCTCCATCCCACCACCATGATCATGACTTGAGCCTAAATCAAGAGTGGACAGTTAACCGACTGAGCCACCAAGACACTCCTGATTCCTCTTTTTCAAAGCAAAGGTTTTCCTCGAATGCTTGGCATTTTTTAAAATTTTCATCTCACCTTTAGATTGAAATTCCCAATTTATTTATCTACAGCTGTGGTTTCCGATGAACCTCCTTTCATTGTTTGGAGGAACAGAACATGTTGCCATGTGGAGTGTGTCAGTGGTTTTAAAATTTGTTTTGTTCGTGCATCCATCCATCATGGTTTCCCCTTCCTACATGGAAAACCATCCTGCATCTCTGTTCCCACTACCCAAACTCACTGTTTTTGTTTCACAGAAAATGAGATTTTGTCCTGCTGCTCAGCATAAGCAGAGGAGAAGGGATTGACCAACCATTGGTAATTTCTCATGAATCATCCCAATAATTAGCTCTTACATCTCTTCTAACTGCTTGCATCTAAGGATTCTGAACTTAGAATTCCTGTGGACAACTCCTAACTCTTCTGCTTCTGTTTTTTTTCTTGAAGTGTTTCCCATGTTTTTCTCCATCAATTTGATTAGATAACAATATCTGAGCAGTATGATAATTTTGGTCATTTTGTTTCTTTCTTCTGGCATTTTCTTCCTCATGATCTCCCTTTGCCCTCACCTTGGCACACTATTGAATAGGACTTCTAGGATATAGCCTCCAACCACTGACCATAAATACAGACATGCTGGGATGGCCACAGTTTTGGTGCTTTTTGTGTGCAGGCACAGAAAAAGTCTCTTTTACAGCATTATGACACACACACTATCATTTTCTAAATATGCTATCGTGAAAAAGATTGGAAACTACTGCTCTACAACAGTGTGGAAAGTAACCCCCTTTGTTTATTTTTTTAAATTATATGTTACAAAATAGCATCATATTGAACCTACCAAATTTTTTTTATCTGTGGTCATATATTATTTTCCTCATTATAATTTTGTTTTCTTCTCCCTTTTCCTATATCTTTCTATTGATTTTTTTAAAAACTTCCTCAGGAAGATGTGCCCAGAAGGTGCCAACAGCTCATTTCAAAGAAGTAGATATTTTTTCCCTTTAATCAAGAATACTCATTTTCTGTAATTTATCTAATTCATACATTTATGTGTATCAGTTTTTCTTTTTTACTATATTAGCAGTAGTATTTTTCTCATGCCTTGAGTGAATGTTTCATTTTTTTCTTTTAAAATTTTAATTTAAATTCTAGTTAGCTAACATACAGCACAATATTGGTCTCAGGGGTAGGATTCAGTGACTCATCACTTACATACAACAAGGGATTGACCAACCATTGGTGGTCATCACAGCAAGTGCCCTCCTTAGTACCCATCACCCATCCAGCCCATCTTCTACCCACTTCGCTCCGTCAACCCATTGTTTGTTCTCTATCGTTAAGAATCTCCTGTGGCTTATTTTCCTCTCTACTTTTTTTTCTTTTTTTCTTCCTCCCATATGTTCATCTGTTTTGTTTCTTAAACTCCACATATGAGTGAAATCATATAGTATTTGTCTTTCTCTGGCTGACTTATTTCATGTAGCATAACACATTCAGCGAATGCTTCACTTTATACATAATTCTAATTTTGAAATAGTGTTAGGGCTATGAGTCATCTTCAGTTTACCACTTTGGACACATAGTGATATGCATTGCTTTTTTTTTAATGACAATGGCTCATTTCTAATTATGCCATAAAATGGAAGCCTTTTAAAAACTCAAGTCACGAATACTGAAAACGAACTGAGGGTTGAAGGGGGAGGGGGGAAAAGAGGTGGTGGTGATGGAGGAGGACACTTGTGGGGAAGAGCACTGGGTGTTGTATGGAAACTAATTTGACAATAAGCTACTTAAAAAAATAAATAAAAATAAAAAAATAAAAGACTTCTGGAAGATAACAGGAAAAAAAAACTCAAGTCACTTATAAGAGAGGTATTTATTTCCAAGGGCTTAGAAACCTTTCCCCCCCTATTTTCCATTATCAATTTTCAGCTTTCACTTATTTTGGTGAAACAGTGAACCATATGATTTCTAGCTCTTGAGATTTATTGGGATCTTCTTTGCAGCCTAATGTGTGATTAGTTTATGTAAGTGTATCATTGGCATTTGAAAAGCATATGGGTTCCTACTGGGATTTCACGTTAAGTACACACATTCACACACATGCATTCACAGGGACATCCTAGGTGTCCTACTTCATTATCACCCATCAGTACACTTGAGCATTTGCCTGCTCCCACCTGCTGGCTGGGCAGGAGCTCAAACGCCTTTGTGCTGCTGTGGACCTCCAGACAGCCCCCTGCAGTGCCTCATTCAGGGTCACTGCCATTGTAGAGAGGTCTCAACTCCTGCTGGAACCTGGTTGGTCTGGGAAGTTCAAAACAAAAATGGAGTCTGGTGGATTCAAGTAATGTTCACTGGAATCGCTAAAACCAGTATTTTATAGGTCACGAGACATTAGGGAGAGGAAAGAATCAATAATGATGTATGATTTATGACTATTATGGAACCAGGCAGCCTACATCGTTTTTGTTTTAGTTGATTGTCTTGGACATCACAGGAAAATAGTGATGATTTGGTCTGTTTTTCTTCAATATTTATAGTCTTACAAGTCTGATGGTGACTAAATCATGAGAGACTTTTCTGGGTCTCAAGGAGTAAGTAAAGCCCAGCTGAGATCTAGGTTATAACAGCAAGCCTCATCTGACCCCCAGTCCTTCCAGTGAGCTGACATCGCGGAGAATTAGAACGATAGTGTAGTGCTATCCAGGCATAGCCAGTGCTCAATGCCTCACGTCCCCTGAGTTCACTCAAAGATGATATGATTAGGGAGATAAGTCACCTCTGATAAGGATCATTCTGATTAGGAAGAATTTTTTATCAAGTCAACCCAGATGAGATTGTAATCACTCTATTTTGGAGGAGGTCATGGAAAGGACATGACGACTAGTTGACCTAGGAGCTGGACCCCAGGCAATTGGAGCCTCCTCACCCCCTTTCCTGTCCTTGGAATGTATGTTCTGCCCACCATTCCCACAATAAGGGCCAGTTCCAAGGACACAGCCTTTAAAGAGTGAGCTGGTGTTGAGAGTATCTGGATGGATACGTGACTGGACCCAGTTAAGATCTCTCCATAAACTTTACACCTACTCACCTCGCAGCTGCCCAAGACAAGCCTTGGATGTAAGTTCCCATGCTTATTAAACTTGCCACCTACCAATCTAGAGTGATCTGCTTCTTTCTTTGGTCTGTCTTTCTCCAATTTGCCAGCCAACAGTATACCTTGCCAATTTTCAATAACTTTGGATTCATCCATTCTCTTAGGGATTGTGGCAAAGAGAAAGCCCATTCATAGGGATTTGGAAGAGAATTTAATGAAGGTACTATTTACCAAGGTATAGGCAGGCTTAAAGGGGCCCATGAAGGATGGTGAGACACTCTTAGACTAGTAAAAGAATTAAGTAGAAATAAAGCTATTAATGCCCATAGGCAGGAAATGGTGAAAAGGAATGAGTTACCCGGCTGGATCCACAGAGCTGTGCCAGAGGGCTGCCTAACAGGAACGCGGGCTGTGGTGGGAGCAGGCACTGCCAGAACCGTGGAGCCAGGGCAGAGAGAGGGTCTGAGAATGCGTGTCCTGACCTCCTTCCCCACGTTCTCACCTTCTGCTGGTCTCGTGGCTGGGCTGGATCGGGGGGATGCTGAGGTCGGTGGATGTGGATGTTCGACCCAGTCACGCTGACACCTGAGATTAACCATCCCACACTTGTAGGACTTTTTCCTTTGGGATAAATTCTTTCAAGTGCAATTTTTATGTAAAAGGAAATTAAATTTTTAACTTTGATAAGTGTTTACAGATTACTCTCTGGAATATAAAAACATCTTTTCCACAATAAGGGATTTTTATTTTTAAACTTTAAATCTTGGCCAACCTGATGGGTGAGATTTAATATCTCGCTATTATTTTGTTTGCATTGTTTTGGTCTCAAATAAAGTCAAATCTCTCATCCTACATGTGTTTTGTTTCTTTGTCGTGTGTGTGTGTGTGTGTGTGTGTGTGTAGATAGATGGATAGAGAGATAAATGGATAGAGAGATAGATGATACATTTATATACACATAAATTTTGTGGTGGCCAATAAAAGTACTAAAGGGAGGTGGCTGCTTTTCAATTTTCTGCTCTATTATACTTTTGGAACTTTTAAAACCACATGCATGTATTCTTTTTGAATTAAAATATGAAGCCATGCATACAAATACAAATGTATATGCTCTGTGACTCAGCAGTAAGGACCCTTATTCTGGAAACATTCGTTACCCAACTGTATACCACACCAATTTTTGTAATGAGAAATTATCCATCAATAGGCTAATGATTAAATAAATTGTGGAATTTCTATATTATGTCCTGTGCCCTGTGAGGTTGGGAGAGTCTTCTCTCCACCTTCCTGCCCTAACCCAAGGACACGAATATTCACTGTTTGAGTATGGAAAAATGGGTTCCACATTTCCCTCCATCTCTAATGACAAGTGGAGATGTGAGAGGAGAATGACTTATGTGGTGAGACCAAAAGAGACTGGATTAGTCCTTTATTTGTTCTTTCTTAGAGCCATACGTGCTCTCTTGTGTTCTCTGCGGTAAATCTTTGAGAGAAAGCTCTTTTACTACTAGGAGACCTGCAGGAGTCTAGCTGCTGGGTAGACACATATATCTGAAGACTTATTTAAGTTTATTGATTTATTTTGAGAGAGAGTGAGAGAGAGCATGAACGAGCATGGGGGAGGAGGGAGGAGAAGAGAGAGAGAGAGAGAGAGTCCCAAGGAGATTCTGTGCTGTCAGCACAGAGCCCAATATGGAGCTCCGTCTCACAAACTGTGAGATCATGACCTGACCCGAAATCATGGGTCTTACGCTCAATTGACTAATCCATCCAGGTGCCCCTAAATTTTACTAAATTTTTTTTTAATGTTTATTTATTTTTGACGTACAGAGAGACGTATGGAGTGTGAGTTGGGGAGAGGCAGATAAAGAGGGAGATACGGAATCCAAAGCAGCTCCAGACTCTGAGTTGTCAGCACAGGGCCCAACTCAGGACTCAAACCCACAAACTGGGGCGCCTGGGTGGCTCAGTTGGTTAAGTGTCTGGCTTTGGCTCAGGTCATGATCTCACGGTTTGTGGTTTCGAGCCCCGCATCAGGCTCTGTGCTGACAGCTTGGAGCCTGGAGCCTGCTTTGGATTCTGTGTCTCCCTCTCTGACCCTTCCCTGCTCATGCTGTCTCTCTCTCTCTCTCAAAAATAAATAAAAAACATTAAAAAAAAAACTTAAAAAACCCCCCCATGAACTGTGAGATCATAACCTGAGCTGAAGTCTGATGCTTAGGCAACTGAACCACCTAAATGCCCCTTTAAATGTATTATTTTAAAACAATAACCCTTGCTACTTTTGTTATGATTCATAAACAATAACAAAAACATATTAGTATATATTTTTCTCACCTTAGGCAATAGATATCCTCTCCTGAATTGTGTTGCTTCTTACATTTGGGGAACACTTTTAATGTTTCCATTATAATGAACATGTTGCTATTTTTTCCCCTCCCTTAGCATAGTTAATTATAATAACATAATGCTTATTTACATTTGACCTCCTGAAATAAACCTTATCTGATCACTGTTGATTGTTTAACACACTGTTGAATTCAAGTGTCACAGATTGGATTTAAAATGACTTTGGCTCTATAGTCTTAACAGATTGGACTGCAATCTCCCCTTTTGTGTGCCTGGTAAGATCATCAAGGTTATGCTAGCTTCAAAGAGTGAATTTGGAAACTATGTAAATAAAGCTTCCACACCTCCCACACTTCTGCTATTTATAGTAGTGGGATATGTTTGCTCACAGGTCAAGTGCTAAGTTGTGCGTTCTCATACTCCTGTTACATCCTCCGTACCAACTGAACAGTCTCTTATATGTAATATTGTCTTTCAATTTTACCTATTTCCTTGATTACATTTTTCTAGAGGCATTCCTATTTACTAAATTTTTATTTTCATTTGTTTTATTTTTTTAGTAAATATTTATCCTTGAAAGAGAGAGAGAGAGAGAGAGGAGGAGGAGAGTGGTGGAGAGAAAGGGAGACACAGAATCCAAAGCAGGCTCCAAGTTCTGAGCTGTCAGCACAGAGCCCAATGTGGGGTTTGAACTCATGAACCCTAAGATCATGACCTGAGCTGAAGTCAGATGCTTAACTGACCAAGCCATCCAGGCACCTCTTTACTAAATTTTTAAATAAGAGAATTGGCTTTAAATATTTTTGTATATTTTATTATTTTTCTGTTTTCTAAGTTGACACTTGAGAAACATGGGGGTTAGGATTACCAACTCCTCACACAATTGAAAATCCCCATGTAACTTTAGACTCCCTCAAAACTTAACTACTGATAGCCCACCATTGTCCAGAAGCCTTACAAAACCCTAGTTAATTAATATACATTTTGTGTTACATGCGTTATATACAGTATTCTTACAATAAAGTAGTCTAGAAAAAAGAAAATGTTAAGAAAATCACAAAGAAGAGAAAATATATTGGAGCACCTGGGTAGTTCAGTAAATTAAGCCCCTGACTCTTGATTCTGCCTCAGGTCATAATCTTGGGTTCTTGAGATCAAGCCCCACATCAGGTTCTGCACTGATAGTGCAGAGCCTGCTTGGGATTCTCTTTCTCTCTCTCTCTCTGCCCCTCCCTATGCTTGCTCACTTGCTCTCTTTCTCAAAATAAATAAACTTAAAAAAAGAGAAAATACATTTATGGTAAAATACTGTAGTTGTTTACTTCTTCGATCATAACTTGTTTTTATATTAATATATTTTGTTCCTTTTTTAATATTTTGAGTTGAATGTATAATTTTTTTATTTTCTAGGTTTAATAATAATAGTTTTAATAGCAATAGCTTTAATAATTATGCAGATTCTCCAAGTACAGCTCTGATCTGAGGGAGCCCTTATTTCCTTATCTGTCTCCGTGATTCGACCTTGATTTCATCCTGGTAGAGAGGGCAGGACTAGGAGGCAGTTTCAGAAACAGCTTGTTTGACTTTTATGTTTATGGCAGAATTATTTATATACTGATTTTTCCCCTGTTCTCCATATTGGGACTCTATTTTTCTATTTTATTTATTTTGGATTCTAGTCTATTTTCTTCATATTGCACTGATTCTCTGAGATGAGACATATAAAAATCCTATCATTCCTTGACATGATATGTTATATAGAAAATCCCACCAAAAAAAACTATTAGAAGTAATAAATAAATTCAGTAAAGTTAGAGGATATAAAATTGACACCCCAAAATTGGTGGTGTTTCTATATGCTAATAACAAAGTAACAGAAAAAAATTAAGAAAACAATTGCACCAAAAAGATTAAAATACCTAGGAATAAATGTAGCCAAAGAAGTGAAAGACTTATACTCTGTAAACTATTGACACAGTGATGAAAGAAACTGAAGAAGACACAAACAGGTGAAAAGATACTCCATTCTCATGGATTGGAAGAACAAATACTATTCAAATGTCCATACTACCCAAAGCAACACACAGACTCAACGCAATGTCTATCAAAATACCAACTGCAGTTTTCACAAAACTGGAACAAATAATACTAAAAGATTTGTAGAGCCACAAAAGACCCAAAGTAGACAAAACAAAGAGGATAAAGAAAAATAAAGCTGGAAGTAACACAATTCCAGATTTCATGATATACTACAAAGCTGTAGTAATCAAAACAGTATGATACTGGCACAAAAATAGATACAGATCAATGGAACAGAATAGAGAGTCCAGAAATACACCCATGATTATATGGTCAATTAATCTATGACCAAAGAAAGACAAGAATATACACTTGGGGAAAGACAGTCTCTTTAATAAATGGTACTGGGAAAACTGGACAAATATGTGCAAAAGAATGAAACTGTATCATTTTTTTACATCATACACACAAATAAACCAAAAATGGACTAAAGACCTAAATTTGAGGCTTGAAACCACAAAAAAGTCCTAGAAGACAGCATACATAGGTGGTAACTTCTTTGACATTGGTCATAGAAACATTTTTATAGGAATGTCTCATAAAGTAAGGGAAACAAAAGAAAAAATAAACTATTGGGACTATATCAAAATAAAAACCTTCTTCATAGTGAAGGAAACAAGCAACAAAACCATAAGGCAACCTAGTGAATGTGAGAAAATATTTGCAAATGATAGATCTAATAAGGGGCTAATACCCAAAATATGTATTTATACAACTCAACACCAAACCCCACAAATAATCCAATTAAAAAGTGGGCAAAGGACCTGAATAGACATTTCTCCAAATAAGACATACAGATAGCCAACAGACACATAAAAATATGCTCAACATCACTAATCATCAGTGAAATGTAAATCTAAACCATAATGAGGTATCAACTTACACCTGTGAGAATGGCTAAAATCAATAAAGCAAGAAATAACAAGTGTTGGAGAGGATATGGAGGAAAAAAAGAACCTTTGTGCACTGTTGGTGGGAATGCAAAATGGTGAAGCCATTACAGAAAACAGTATGGAAGGTCCTCAAAAAATTAAAAATAGAAATACCATATGATCCAATAATTCCACTACTAGGTATTTACCCAAAGATAACAAAAACGCTACTTCTAAAAGATAAATGCACCCCTATGTTTATTGTAGCATATTTACAATTGCCAAGATGTGGAAGCAAACTATGTCCATCAATAGATGAGTGGATAAGAAAGATGTGGTACACACACACACACACACACACACACACACACACAGTGGAATATTATCCTATAAAATAATGAGATGGTGTCATCTGAGACAACATGGATGGACCTAGAGGGTATTATGTTAAGTGAAATGAGGCAGACTCAGGAAGAGAAATACCATATGATTTGACTCATATATGTGGAATTTAAAAAATAACATGAATAAACAAAAAGCAGAATCAGACCTATAAATACAGAGGACAAGTTGATGGATGCCAGAGGAGAAGAGGATGGGGGTAGGCAAAATGGGTGAAGGGAGAGGGGAGATACAGGCTTCCAGTTACAGAATGAATATGTCATTGAAATAAAAGGTATAGCATACGGAATATTGTCAATGATGTCATAATCATGACATATGGTGACACATAGTAGCTACAGGTGTGGTGAGCCTAGCAGAATGTATGAACTTGCTGAATCACTATGTTGAAGACCTGAAGCTAATGTAACATTGTTTGTTAACTTTACTAAAAAAATGCTATCATTCCTGTCTGCATTTGTCTGGAGTATTTTACACGTACGATGGGAGCCATCATTATTATTACACCCCTAATCTCACTTTTTGCTCACTTGTGTTCAGGGATTTCTAATGAAGTCAGGATTGGAGAACAGTATTCAGTATGATGTACAGAGCAGCACTGCAGGAATACAAGTGGATGATATATCCTTGGCATTGGCCAGCAAGACCAATTATTGAAGACACAATAATACAAATACTGAGTTTTATGATAAGAAAATGAAAAGCAGATGCTTTTCAAAACACATACTAAATGAGATATATCCCCTGCTCATAAATGAATGTGTACCTGTTTTCCCTTGCATTTCCTGAATAAACTATGTGCACTTATCTTTATTTTAGGACCTGCTTCTCAGGGAACCCAACCTTTATTATAGGTGGACTAGTGATATTGAGTGATGATGTAAAAGCCCTTAATGTTGCTTTATTTTTATCATGGAAAAGTTCACACAGATTCAACAGGAACCGGAATGTGGTAATGGACTGCTATGTACCCAGTACCCAGCTTCAACCATTAGCAAGGCAATAAGCATGAATACCTATGGGCCAAAATACACAGAATCAAAGAATATAAAGCAAAATGTCAAAAAAGGGAAAATGTCAGAATAATGGTGTGAGATTTTAATATAACTTCCTCAATATTTGACTCACACAGTAGCCAAAACAGGTAAAATATAAGTATCTTTGAATAATTTAACATTTATTCTTTTAATACTTTTATTAAAATATTTGCCAAAGTGATAATACTCCTTTTTAAATGTCTTTCTTAAAATTGGCAATATAATAGCTATATAGAATATTTAATTAATTCCAAGAGGTAGAAATGTGGCACATACTATTCTCTGAGTATAATTCAGTAAAGCTAGATTAATAAAATGTTAGTTAAAAACAATATAACTACTTGGAAATTGAAAAAAGTTTTTTCTAATTTATCCTTTGTTCAAAATGAAAATGAAATTCTAGTAAACTATTTTGAACTTGTCATCAATGATAGAAATATAAATCAAAACTTACTGGCTATGATCAAAGATACATTCAGAAAGAGTTTACAGCATATTTAATATGTTAATATTTAACATTGATTATTCTTTTTTGGCCTTTTAGCATCTAAATCCCCTTCTGGTGCTTTAGAAATTCTAGCCTTTTACATTGCCTGGGAAGAAGAATGCACCTTGCACTATAGAGGTGGAAAATGCCAGGTGTTTCTGTCACCTGCTAGTTAGAGCACAGACACGCATCCTCTCTCTTCCTTCAGACTCTGAATTTGAAGCTCCTAATGTAAACAGCAGGACAGCAGAGGATTCACTCGCAGCCAGTAGCCATCATTGCAGCAAGATAAGTGGACAGAACAAGCTTCTGAGGGATCTGTTCTACTTTAGGATGGCCACCCAACCTTTGGGGAAAATTCCTTCACCTTGTTTCCTGAAACAACGGGTTGGATTTAGTGGACACTAGAACCAAGGTTATCTTTTCAATGGGCTGGCTTGTAACCTGGCTAGATGAAATGAGCGCTCCCAGATGAACTGAGGCAGACAGTGCTGGGAACTGAAGTTAAACCCGGGAGATAGAGAAGGAGTCACAGGGCATCGTGGCCACCAATCATTACAAAGATGTAGAAGTTATTAATAGGATGAAGATGATAAAGAGTAGAGATCATGACATATGTGACAGATATGCAAAGTCGATGGAAAAATAAGTGGGTCAGTGCTAAAGGGAGGTGGAATGAGTGTATAACACGGAGCTGAGTCATATTAGTGGCCACATACTCATACACTGGACACCGTTTTGCTCAAAATTTGCCAGGTTTCCAGGCTCACTCAGAATCAGTAGCAAGCCTAGGAGTCCCTACATGCTCCAACCTCCTGTTATGTCTCTCATCCAAGTACCAACCAGGCCTGACCCTGCTTAGCTTCTGAGATCAAACGAGATCAGGTGCGTTCAGGGTGGTATGGCCGCAGACTCTCCTGCTGTGTCTCTATCTCATTTCCTGTGCCTCTCTTTCTTGCTAACTCTGCTTAAACATATCTAAACACCCTGCTGCTCCTCCAGTACCCCAGCAGATTCTGCCTCTGAGCCGGCACGCCTTCTGTCCCCCCTGCTCCAAATACTCTTTCTTCAGCTCTTCTCATGACTCACTTCCTTCAGGCTTCTCTTCAAATGCCACCTTTCCAGAGAGGCCGACCCCAGTCAGTCACCCTGTCTGATACAGCTGCTTCATCTCTGTCACATTCCAAACATGCCCTGACAATTCGATGAGAGTCCTTTCAGCTGGTTTTTATCTAATGCTGCACCAAAAAGATAAATTCATGTTAGCTACACACTTTAAGAAAAAAATGGAAGGAATTATTCAATATTATTGGCAGTGTGGATACTTCCGGGCTGATGAGATTATAGATCATTTATATCATTTAAAATACTTTCTGATATTTTCAAGTATTTTCTACCAAGCATAGGTAACTAGTCCAATATGAAGTAGAACTCGGAATAATACAGACGAGAAAGGGATGCAGAGTGACTGAGGCCCATGGTGTGGTGAAGATGGAGGCATTTCCGTAGCCCCACCGGCCATTAGCTCCTTTCCTGTCACTTTTAGCCCCTTTCAGGATACGTTTGGGTTCATTTCTTCCTTTTCCTCTCTGTCTTGATATTTCTCTCTGTCTCTTTGATATTTTTTTTTCACTTACACCACTGTCCTTCCTTCATGCCATTCCCCCCACTCCTGTCATTTTATTTTTGTTTATTTTGAGAGAGAGAGAGAAAGCATGAGTGGAGGAGGGGCAGAGAGAGGAGGAGGAGAAAGAATCTCAAGCAGGCTCTGCATTAATAGGCCAATGCAGTGCTTGAACCCACAAATTGTGAGATCATGACCTGAGCCAAAGTGGAACACTGAACCCGCTGAGCCCCAGTGGGTGATAAGGCAAGAAGCCTATGCATTAATTTGCTTGATCTTGTGTTCTGTAATCTGCAAGACTGTAGAGGCCAGCGGCCACCCTTCCATGTAAAGTGGGCATTTACTGAGTGCCTACCATGTGCCAAGCTCTGGTGCGCTTCACACGTGTTCTCTCATTTAGTCCTAGGGCACCTATGTAGCTGATACTATTGTCGACCTCATTTTATGAGGCTGAAACACAGAGATTACATGAGTGGTGGACCCAAGATTCAAATTCAGATCACCTAACTCTAGAGCCTTTAACCACTACATAATCCCATCCCTGATTCTGGCCAGCATGCTGCTGACTCCTGGCCCCAGGCCTGGACAAGTGTTGTGGCCTTCTTCTTCATTATGGGAAAGAATTCTACATTCTTACTTTTCTGGGTCCGCCATTCACTTAACAAAAAAACGTGCTCTGAAATAAAAGGCATTTAGAGACTCCAAAAATGTATTTACTATACATGAACCCTCTAAATACTTTCTGAGGTTATTTGAAGCATTCACATTCAATCAATAAGTCTTAAAAAAACCATTATTTGATCAATAAAATCAACCTCAAGATTCCCTAGTATTTTCAGTGGTTCCCTATATTTTCTTTAGTTAGTACTTCCTCCCAATTGCCTTCTAATGAATCCTGTCCTATTCCTGGAGGGTCTTTATGGGAAACACACCTTTCTCCCAAAATGTAGATGGCTTCTCTCCTACATCCATATAGAACAAATGGTTTTCTTCTGCTGCTCCCATTGTGCCCATACAGACTTCTACCATGGCACACGAAACATATTTCTTCACTTTTCACTTACGAGACTCTTGCAGTGTGGGATCATGTCCAATTCAGCCTGTCCACTCAGCACTGAGCCAGGGGTGAGGAAATGCAAGAGAGAATGCTTCTGGAGGTAGGCATGTCATCCAAAAGGGACCAATTTGTAATGTACCATCATCCTTGCATAGAAACTCTTCCATTGTTCCAGAGTTGATCTGATTTGTGGATTCTGAGTCACTCTAATAACACTCATAGAAGACTTATGGATATGGCCAGATGCCACTTTGCTCCATTACAAGATGAAAAATTAGAAATCTAAGGTCAAGTAACCTGGAAACCTTCCTTTCTCCTAAGCCTCGAATCAAAGTAGGAGTGTTCTGCTATGATGTAGCCATTAAGTGGCAGAAAGTTTTGGTGTCTTGATGTATTCATTCTTCAAATCAGAAGGACCAGATATTTGGGTTGGATCCACAGGGCTCCTCTCCCATAGATGTTTGATAGTTTTGTTGTTGTGTTTTTGTTTTGTTTGTTTGTTTGGAGAGAAAGCAAGTAGGGGAGATGGGCAGAGGTGGCGGGGGGGGGGAGGGAGAGAGAGAGAGAGAGAGAGAGAGAGAGAGAGAGAGAATGAATTTCAATCAGGTTCCACACTGACCCTGGGATCATGACCAGAGCCAAAATCAATAGTCAGATGCTCAACTTACTGGGCCACCCTGGCGCCCCTTCCGATGGGCAGTTTTTAGATGGTACTACTATTTGTGGTTCTGACAACCTTCTTGCTTCCTTTGCTGATACAGTCTCCTTTTAAATGGCACACACACTGTTCTGAAGTATGAGGCCTCCTATGTACTATTCATTAAGCACCAGGACCATAGTATATGAATGGAGGATGAAGTGAACATCAACAAAAATGGGAACATCCACATGAGATTACGATTCATTTCCTGTCCTCAAGGAGCTCACGGTCTGGCAGGAGCAACAGGCACGTTAATGACCATTTCAACATAAGTGGCGGGTGCAGTGCAGGAAGCCTGTGGAGGAGAGAGTGGGCAGTTCTCTTCCGGCCTGGCTTAATTTTTTGTTTTTCTATTATTTCTACTGGGCTGTTTTAGACTGTCACTCTTTTATAACCAAGAAAGGCACATAGATAAAATCATTTACCGAAAGCAGAAACAACACATGACTTGATATAGAGTTTACAAAGGCTACAAAGACCAGCTCCTTTTCAAGAGGGTCCAAGTGCTGTAACTTTCCTAATAATATCCTCATAATTTTCTCAATAGCAGGATTAGTGTTAAATCCCGGGGGAGGGGGGAATTGCAAGAACTCATTTTCTCAAGTTATTTAAAACTCAGACTTGACAGACTCCCCCCATTTATACCACAGTATGAACCTGGGGACCAGACATTCAAGGTAGCAAGGATGTGCACGTACGTGGCTGCTAGTTGCAAAGCCTTGGATTTCTTTTGAAAAGTTAATTTAAAATTATATAGCCCCTAGGCATTATATCTGGCTTAAAGAAGTTTAAAAAGTTAGATTTGAATTCATCAGAAGACATATATACTATGTCTGACAGTTCATTCAACTTAAATTTTAAAACAATATTTTAAAATATTTTTATTATACTATGCCTGAATTCTGTAAAGTTTTTAAGGTATTGTAACTTGGAACATTATTTTTTTTAATGCTTTAAAGGCTCTTAATTAAAATGTTTCTACTTCATTATGGTTTTTTTGTTTTTGTGTTTTTTGTATGTTCTTTTTTTTTTTTTTTTGCAGGGGCTTATGAATTATGTGTTGCTGCTTTCCTAGTCAAGCAAAGGTTTGTAAGGCTTTGGAGGCTGTTCCTTTCTTTTCTTTTATTCTTAGTCCAGAATGTTAGCAATTGTTAGGTGCTCATGTATCACATCTCAAAATTTGGGTTTCATGGCAAAACTGGGAGGTTTAAATGGGATTTAAATTGTCAAAAAAATTGGGTCCACTCTCATGCGTTTTGAATCATGCCAGTAATTTGACCCTGTAGCTTAAGAATATTGAGAAAATGAGAGTATAAGGAAATATAGGCTTCAAACATCTCCTCTGAGGCCACTGATTTACCAGAATGGCCCATAAGAGGAGACCAACCTCTTACCATAAGGAGCCTGAAGTTAGTGTTCTTTGGAAGAGAGTATGTAAAGCCTTCAAGAAGCCTGCAAAATATAATAGTTCCTTATTACATTTTGGTCCCTGAGAAAACTTGGGACAAAAGCAAGCCAGGCTTCTGGAGCAGAGGGCGGACTGCATATGGAAAGCAGTGCTGTGCTAGGGTAACCGCCTAGAACCGTCTCCGGCCAGGCCTCAGCTCTCCTGTGTTCCCAGCACTGGGCTCTCCCACCTGAGCCGTGCGGAAGCAGGTTAGTCCCACCTGAGAGGAACAATAGGTCACAGCCTACTACTGCACTCCCACTAAGCAGTCTGGAGTTCAAACCCAACCCCACTTTTAGCTTTTGGGCTATACCCAGCCCCCACTCCAATAACATGCCTGCCACGTCGCTAGATTTCTCCACATGTTGGAATCTGACCTCCGTCATACACACGCTCTGTGATCCAGGATGTGTCACTCGGCTTCAGCAAGTTCTGCTGCAGTTACATCTGCTGTTGTGATGATGAAGGGATATAGACCCCTGCAAGCAGAGTGCTCAGTGCCGCCTGAAGGGCAAAGAGAGGTAAGTGCAGGGATTTAGACCCCTGAGATGCGCCCACCTCTTTGGGGCTGATATCCCAGCTATTCTGAGCAGACTCCTTGGTGTGTTCTCTCTGTTAGTTAAGTCCAGCTCACGATATGGAAATGAAGTATGTCAGTGGCAAGTCTGGACGAAAATGGCAGAGATTTGTGTTTTCTTAGGCATCAGCTGAATTCTCACAACCAGACAAGTGAGAACAGGAGGGCTGGACTTGCTTCTTTTTCTTGAAACTGGAAGTCAGGGGAGACCTCTCTGGAAAAGAGGCATTGCAGTCCCAAGGTAGAACCCCCAGATGGAGGAAAGGCTGAGGTGACTGGGTGAAAGAGATCTGATTCCGATTGCAGTGTTTTCTTTGTTGCTTTGAACTGCTTTGATCAGTCTCTTCTTGGAATCTCCTGAGAATACTGCCAATAGAGTACTGATACATCAAACCATAATAAGAATCATATGCAACAATGTTCATCCAATAAAGAAACATTGAATCGCCGCTATGTTCAAGGTTCTATGTTGAGTGTCTAAATACCCAGTATCTTCCAGCAGAACCGTCTCCTCTTTTGACCAAGAGCCTCCCTGTCAGACAGACCTGAAACTCCAGCACCATCTTTTACTCCCCCTGTCCCATTTCCCCCTCTTCCTGCTCTCCTTACTCACTATATATCTAGTTTGTGGTAGCATCCTTTAACTTGACCCCTTGACTCTGGGCTTGACATTGGGTACTAGGAAGGTAATTTGGAGTTAAATATGTAGGATAGAATCTTGGCTAAGGGTTTAAGACTATATCTGAATTCTTATTTTTTATTTCTAAATAGTCAGCAAAAAGCACCTGGGATTTTATCACCCAGAAACGACCAATACCAACTATTACTAGCAGTTTGTATAACTCTGTATATTTCACCTAATTTTTAAAAATAAAATGATATCATATATATGCATAATTGGAAATCTTTTATACATAAACCCTGAGCATTTTCATGAAAATAAAGTATACCTACATTTTTAATGGATGTATTATTATATATACTATTATATCACTATTCCTTAATTTCTTAAATCCTTCTTTGATTTACCTTTATATTGCTACTGATATTTTACTGTTATAAACGTTATTATAGCAAGTTACAAAATGCATAGATCTTTGTACCATTTTTGGTGTATTTTCATCAAAAAAAGTCACATATGGAAGTTGCTGGATCAAAGAGGTATTTAAGGCTTTAGGTAAATAATGTCAAATTGCCCTCTAGAAATTTTATACCAATTTACACTCCCGAAAGCAGCCTAGAATCATGGTTCTTTTCCTAGGCTATCACCCAGTTATTGCTGGCAATTTGACAGGTGACACGTGATCTCATTATTGTGTTAATTTGTATTTCCTTGAATACGAATGAGATTGAGCAGTTTTTGCCTACTTTAGGCCATTTATATGTATATTATTGTTTCTTGAGTTGTCTGCTTATATCTTCTCACTCTGCTTTCTTGATTTACCTTATTTGTCTATATTAATTCTGTCACATATACATTATCTATTTTCCTACCAGATAGTTTGTGTGTACCGATTATTGGAATAGAAATTTAAAATTTTTATTTTACCAAAACTGTCACACCTTTTATTTATAATTTGTGACCTTAGGTTTTTTAGAAAGGATTTTCCTATTTCCAGACTAGCAAATATTCATCTATATATTATTCCAGTATTTTCAAAGCTCCACTTATTACAATAAAATCAGATTGATATTGAATTTATTTTGATATAAGGCATAAGACAAAAAAGTATATGTATGGCTTCATTTGTTCTAATTTACTGATAAATCCATCATTTCCCCACTGGTCTGAAATGCTGATAATATCACTGACTAGTCTCACACATCTGTGAATTTACTGAGGATCTTTGAGGTGGACGGTTAGAAACAAAGACACAGGGAGGTTCAGGTATGAAATAACGATAAGGGAGGGAATAGGAATGAAAGGATGGGGATTATGAATGTATAATGAATAATGGGTAAATCTTATCTTCTCTTTGAAATGTGAAGATACTAAGGAACGGTCAAGAGAAACAATAGCTTTTTTTTGAACCAGGTGACTGAGGAAAAGTGCTATGCATAAAACTGTGAAAAGCAGGAGTTGGTTGTGAAATAGAAGGTGATGATTATTTGATCATTAAGATTTTGAGCTTGTGGACTCCATGAATCATTTATGTGATGGTGATGATGATGACAACCGAGAAAGAGAGAGAGAGAAAGAACGAGAGAGAGAGAGAGAGAGAGAGAGAGAGAGAGAGAGAGAGAGAACAAGCCAGGGAGAGAATTAGGGAGAGAGAGTAAACTAAACCAAGGCTCAGATTATTGAGCATCTTCTGTATTTCACACGCAATGCTGCAATTTCCTAAATGGTTCATTGTCTTTCCTGGAGAAAGATTTTGCTTTCTCCCTCAGAGAAGTAAAGCAATAGCCAGTGGCACCATGGAGCCTGAAAAATGGCACATCAGCTACTCCCCAGCCCACCCTCATCCTCCCCCACCCCTCCTGCCCAGCCTCAGAGCCTCATGTCTCAGATCCCTAGTCACCCTCCTCCCGTGTGAGAGAGGAGGTGGAACTCCCATCCTGCAGCCCACAGGTAAGGTAGAGAATGCTGGAGAGGAGAAAGAGGGGAAGAGGCTTCTGTAGGACTGGAACCCTGGGCTTGTTTCCTCAAAACTTCTCCCAGGTCTACTGCTAGTGCAAGCAGAAGTTGAGGAGAAGGAGAGGGAGAAAGTGAGCGAGCACCCCAACACTGCCCCACCACACATGCTGGCCTCCACCCCCCAGCTCACCCCTAGCTGCTCTTTCCCAGGCTGGGGTACAGCCAGAGAAGCTCAGGGCAGCCACAGTCGTGGGCATGAGAACGCTGCCTTCCACAACAGTGGCTATAACAAGTAGAAAAGAAGTTCCTAGTGGCCTGATTTGTAACATCAGACCTTTGTTCTATGGGAACATATGAGCTGTAGTGGTTCAGGGTCAAAGAAATGTCTACTGAGATTTATTACGAATTGAGAAGGCTTTCGTGGTCTGCTCCCATGTACAACTGTGTTTCTATGGACGGTGTGTCCACATTCCAAGTAACTGACTTGTGAGCAGACATTAGGACTGAGGCTCCTGGAAATTGGAAATGGGCTGTACTAAGTTTTCCAAACAAGCAGACGAAATGAAATAAAGAAAATCCATCATTGGAAACAGAAGCAAACTTCCATACTTTGTAGAAACATTTTTACAGGCGAGGATTTTCCAAATCAAATTTTGCTTCAAATCAGAGATCCTTAAAGTTGAGCACTAGCCAGAAGTAGTAGAATCTGGGTTATTAAAAATAAACGCTTTGTACTTTTAAATGTTTCAAATATACTTTAGCATACTCGCTACTATTTTAACCCAAGATGACCCTGTGAGAGATGATTTCCCCATTTTCTAGATGAAAGCTAAGAGTAGGATGGACCAATGCACTTGACTGATACCATGGTTCAGAGCAGAACTGGGACTCACGAGGACCTTGCATTCTACCTCCGCTCTCCCCCCCAACAATGCTGCCGTCCTTGAAACTCTGTCTTTTGAGTCACTTCTTCTTCTTTTTCTTCTTTTGATAGGAAATCTTCACTTCCCAGACCATACATGTTTTGCAGGCCTCAGTGTGGCTTATTTTGCTTGTTTGACATGCAGGCATTTGTTACATACTGCAAATGTGAATCTACAGACATGATCAGAAGTCTATTTTAAGTTTAATGACATGATCACACAGACAGAGCCTCCTTTTGATAAACTTAACAACATAATGTCCTGAGAACATGAATATGCCAGGATATAAAAGCTTAGCAGACTGTGTTTTAATCCCTAATCAATGAAAGCAGAGAACACTGTATTCTTAAAGTGCATAGTGTTATTCTGTGCCTTTAGGACCTATCTGTCATTTATGGTAAATATAAGAAGGAAAGACAGTACAAAATTTGTGAAAAATACTTTAAATTTTTTTCTAAAAATCACTCCTCTCAATATAAATAGCATTAATTAGAATTTCTTCTCCAGTTGCTATCTATGACTATATTAATTTTACCATTAATTTAAACTCCATTTCCGAAAGATTTCTTAGGCAGGCTACTCCCTAGTTTTGCTGATGCAGATGATAAGGAAAACATACTATCTCTGATATCAGCTTTCAGATGAAACAGGAGATGATATGATAAGGAGAGTTAAAAATGAGTCTAATCGGAAAGACACTAAGAATGGAATAAAAACCTGTGGGACATCCAAAGAGGAACCTGGGAGCTCTCCCTAGTCTTGCCCAAGTATGAGAAGTCTGCGTGGGTGCAGCGCTCTGAGCTGAGGTGAGCCAGACACAGGCTGGAGAGTACAAGCCTGGCCGCGCCTTGTCCTATCGCTTCTCCTCATACCACGTCCCACGTGGCCAGCAAACAGGGCTGCCTGTACGGAGGGGCAGACGCTGCAGGTTGGTAGGTGTCCAGGTGCCAGAGTGGTCAACACACCCAAGCAAAGGAAGTGAGCTTGTAGGAATAAAACGTTCTCTTTCAAGACATAGAATAAAACCTTCTGGGAAGTGTCTGTTAGGACGGGTAAGCTGTTGCAATGGTGAGAGAGATAATTATTTGATTTTTATTTAACTTTTTTAAAGTTTACTTATTTAGGGGCACCTGGATGGCTGAGTCAGTTGCGTGTTCCACTTCGGCTCAGATCATGATCTCTTGGTTTGTGAGTTCAGTCCCCACGTCAGGCTCTGTGCTGACACTTCAGATTCTGGGTCTCCCTCTCTCTGTGCCTCTCCCCTGCTCACACCCTATCTCTCTCTCAAGAATAAGTAAAGATAAAAAAATTTTTTAGGTTTACATATTTATTTTTGTGAGAGAGAACATGAGCATGAGCAGGGGAGGGGCAGAGAGAGAGAGAGAGAAGGAGAGAGAGAGACTTCCAAGCAGGCTCGTGCTGTCAGTGCAGAGCCCAACGCGGGCCTCAAACTCACTAACTGTGAGATTGTGACCTGAGCAGAAACCAAGAATCAGAGGCGTAACCAGCTGAGCCACCCAGGCACCCCAAGATAAGTATTTGATTTTTAAAAATAAAAATTATCTTTTCCTCACCGCAGTTTGCATTGTATTATCAGAGACGGAAGTTCTAGTTATTTTTAGAACATCTGTATTTTTACAGCAAAAAAAAGAGCTTGGAAGAATAGGCTAAATCTGTCACCTTACAGGGAGCCTAGAGTCCCCAAGTTCTGACATTCATGGCTCCCTACCTCTCTGGTGGGTGTGCCACTTAATTGCAGGCAGGAGCTGCTCTGAAGCACCGAATAACAATTTCCTGTTTCACCTCGCTCTCCAGAGAACGCTGGGACTGCACATCCAGGGAAGAGTTGAGGTTAGATTTCCATTTTATGTATATGTGAGAGAAATTTTATTTTCACTTTTAATGAAATGTTGGGTTCTAAAAATCCAAAGAGAGTAAAACATTTTTATTTTGGTAACATTACATATTGAGTTATTTGTTTATCTTTTGGCTGAAAAATTAGTATAATAATTATGAGTATTGATTGAAATAGCCTCACTTTATAAGTGAACAAAGATTGGTTTCTTGAATGGCTTAAATATTGTCACTGTAATGCTACACACGTGTGTAATGTGCTATAGATGTGTATATATATATGTTAATGTCAGTAATTGATTGTAGAATTCTGTACCTGAGACTTTTCTTACCATAGGCCCAAATCAGGGAGATAACGTTATGAGACTAAGGAGCCCCAGTGAGAAAGGAAATAGAAAATAGTATCTCGAATTCAGCTAATTCAGACCCTTTCTCATAACCAACTCTTGGTTTTTTAGGTCTTTGGGAAACTTATGAAAACATAGATTAATATCCCTTATAACCTATGAATATATTACTAAGAAAATTTTTATGTTTATTTTTGAGAGAGACAGAGCATGAGCAGGGGGAGGGGCAGAGAGAGAGAGGGAGACACAGAATCTGATGCAGGCTCCAGGCTCTGAGCTGGCAGCACAGAGTCTTATAACAGGGCTTGAAATAACGAACTGCAAGATCATGACCTGAGCCAAAGTTGGATGCTTAACTGACTGAGCCACCCAAGTGCCCCACTATGGATATATTATTATTAATTTTCTACTTTGTTTTACAGGAAATGAAGGAAGCACTTGAACAAAGACCACAAATTCAACAGCTGGGAAGGCATTATGGAGAAATCATTATGACAGGTTTTCTTTTTTCTTCAGTTTTGTCTAAAAGGAACCAAAGAACTGATGAAATTTACTCTTAGACCAAATATTCCTTTGAAAACATGAGCATGATCCATTTGCCAAGAGACATGTACTAAAACATGATATCTATTTACTATTTTTTTGGTTTCTAAACTAAACTGACATGAAACGAGTTCTAAAAATATTTAAGAAATGGGTATGACTTTTTATTGAATATATAAATTTCTCATCTGAGGGTTGGTACCTGCTCTTTTTCTTCTCCGAAAAGCAACCTCTTCCTATGGGAATGGTCCCTTGCCTGTCATTGTCCATTGTCAGCCCTAGCTATTACCATCTTCCCAATAGACCAACTTTCTGGATGCATCTTTTTCACTGGTCAGGATATGTTGCATTCATACATCTTTCTGCTTTAAAGATCTGGCCTCCTTGGGGGGGACACTGACAAACAGTGTTCCTCTCATGACTGCTGTAACTTCTTCTCTCTGTTACTTCCCAAGCACAGGGCCATTACTGGGAACCATGTCCACCCATACACGGGGATCGGGAATAAGTATGGAAGAGTTCAGCTTGGTTCAACAAACAGATACGGTGTTTCTGTTCTGTGCTGGGAATTGTGGTAGGTGTTGCGGTACAAAGTGAAGAAAGAATCTGTTCAGTCTCAAGGAGCTTATGGTTCAATAATTTGTCTTAAATTAACCCTCAGGGCGGTCTTATCCAGTATGCTTGCTCCTGTCGTGTTCATTGTCTGTGCAAGCATTCCTGGGCTTGCTTCAGATCTTTCCTCCCTTTGCTCTTTAATCCTGTAATATCTTTCTCTTTAACCCTGTCCCCGAGTGTTTAGGAATACAGCTTGCAACGGAGGTCTCAGAAAGGCTTCCTGAGCTAAATAAAAGAGGCTATAAACATTTAACTGTTTTTTCCCCAAAATTACTAGATCAAAAAGCAGCAAAAAACAAAAGATCACATCATATTATCTGATGTGTTCTGGGGACAATAAGAACCTTTTAGTTTCTTGATTAATTTAGAATTTATATGTAATTGACAATATATAGTCTTAGCTACTTAAAAAATGTTTTTAATGTTTATTTTTATTTTTGAGATAGACACAGAGACAGAGCAGCAGGGGAGGGGCAGAGAGAGGGGGAGACACAGAATCCAAATCTGAAGCAGACTCCAGGCTCTGAGCTGTCAGCACAGAGCCCAACATGGGGCTGGACGCAGGGCTTGATGTGGGGCTCAATGCAGGACTTGACCCCACAAACCGTGAGATCATGACCTGCGCTGAGGTTGAATGTTTAACCAACTAAGCTACCCAGGTGTCCCTGGTCTTAGCTACTTTTAAAAAATCAAAATAATAATCACATTTGAAAACAATTTAGGGAGAAAATCTAATGGTTTATGGCAGATTTGTACATCTTAAGAATTATTTTGGATGAAATATTAAAACTGAGACTTGGAAAAACCATAGAATGCTCATATTCTTGCTTAAATAAAAAAATTAAAAGAGATTTTTCTTGTGCCTATCCCCCAAAACAGCAAGAACTTGTAGATTTACATAGTTTCAGCTCTAAGAAAGTTGGACTGTCAAATCTACAAAAAATAGAAAAAAAGAACATGAAAAATATTGCAAAACTAAAGTATTTCTCTAGATTATTCAAGTTTTTTAAGACCATAATTTCATTTCTCAGAAACATGCATACTCTGGCCTGGTACCTTAGGAGACTCTTTCTCTTTCCCTTTCTTGAAATCAGGTAGGACTCCCTCCTCTCCCCTGCAAGCATCACTTTAACTGTGGTTTCCAGAAACTAGAAAAATTAAGCCTTAGATATTGAATAAATAACCAGTATTAGCATCTCTGAAAGTAGCCTAAACCTTATCTCATTTTTTTCAAGTTTATTTATTTTTGAGAGAGAGAGCACGTGTGCACATGTGCACACACACACACACACACACACACACACACACGTTCACATATGCTAGCACAAGCGGCAGGGGGCAGGGGGGCAGAGAAAGAGGGAGACAAAGGATCCAAAGCAGGCTCCGGGAAGTCAGCACAGAGCCTGATGTGGGGCTCTCACTCACACACTATGAGATTGTGACCTGAGCTGAAGTCTGACGCTTAGCAACTGAGCCACCCAGGTGCCCTAAACTTTATCTCTTCTAATTGAACAAACAAAATCCCCCTATATTTCTCTGATTTGTGGTTTTTTTGTTATTGCCTCCACTTATTCATACTATAATGCTATCATTTCTATTGTTCATTTTAAGCGTTTAGTATTTCAAGTACATTTAAATAAGCCTCTTGCAACCTGGTCTTGAAACTTACCCACCATCTATAGCAATATATTATGAAGCAGTGTATTTTAAGACTAACAAATGATTTGCTACAAAAATTGGGGGTCTTAAGCTGGAAACTACTTCTAACAACATAGATATTCATGTGTGGGTTTTGTACTCAGGTTCATTAATTTATAGTTTTACCCAGAATGTTGCTTTTTAGGATCTTTTAAAATCTAGAACTCATGTTATTACCTAACTGGTAATAAGCCATTTCACATTCAACATACAAAAGATATAGCTGTTAACAGCGTAGCTTGTAAATCAATGTAGTATCGTGTGGTCCATGATAATTGGTTGGATTCAATATTACTACATCAAGCAAGAGGCCCAGCACTTTTGCTCTTAAAAAAAATGCAAATTGGATTGACCGAATGGGTACGGGCTGCTAAATTTCCACATGTTAGTTATACTGTGTCAGAGAATCATACTTTCCCAGTGCTACGTTCTGACAACTTACTCTCTATGGCTCTTTGCCCTCTAGCATCTTTTTCAGGGTGTCCTTTACTTCTGTGTTCCTAAGGGAATAGATCAGGGGGTTGAGCAGGGGAATTACAAGACTATAAAACACAGAGACCACTTCGTTGTACTTCCATGAATTCCCTGCTTTAGGTTGCTGCATGTACATGAAAAACAGTGTTCCATAGAAGATGATGACCACAGTGAGGTGGGAGGCACAGGTGGAAAAGGCTTTGCACTTGCCTTCGGAAGACTGAATTTTTATAATGGAAAAGAGGATACAAATGTAGGAGATGAGGACAGTCAGGAAGGATCCACTGAGATTCACTGCGGAGAAGATCAAGAGCTGCTTTTCTTTGTTGCGGGCATCAGAGCAGGAGAGGGCAAGGAGAGGGGGGTCAGCACAGTAGAAATGGTGGATGATATTGGAGTTGCAGAAAGACAACTGGAAAGTCAGAACTGTTTGTATTACAGAGTTCAGGAAGCCGTAAGTATAGACCCCGATCACCAACTCCTTGCAGACCCTCTGAGTCATAATGGCTGAGTAAATCAGGGGGTTGCAGATTGCCATGTAGCGGTCATAGGCCATTGTGGCCAAGAGGAAGCACTCAGTAGTGGCGAAAGCACTGGAGAAGTACAGCTGGGCAAAACAGCCTGAAAAGGAGATGGTTTTTTTCTTCACCAATAAATTTTGCAGCATCTTGGGCCCAATGGAAGATGAGTAGCCAACATCAATGAGAGCCAGGTGGCTGAGGAAATAGTACATGGGGGTGTGGAGCCTCGGATTCACCTTGATGAGCAGGATCATGCCAAAGTTTCCTACCAGGGTGATGAGATAAATCACCAGGAACACTACAAAAAGGGGAAGTTGCAGCTCAGGACGCTCTGTGAATCCCATAAGGACAAATTCTGTCACTGTGGTCCGATTGCCTCTTGCCATTTTGTTCTCTCTCTTATTGGAAAAAAAAGAAATATGGCTTCAAAATGATTAGACTAAAAATAAAAGGTTCTTACCTCTTTGTTCCAGTACCAGATGACAAAAATTTGGCTTCACAATTCCAACGGTTAAAGATTGCCATTAGCTACGGGGCTTTACTCTGCTCAGACTCAGAAAGTTGGAATTCATTCACTTTCTCTTTTGATGGAAATTGACCAGTTGACCTCCACGTAAGTTGCACCAAGTTACACTCCCAAAAGCTGTACAACAGTGCTGATTTTCTCACCAACCAAGAATCTTATCAGATTTTAAACCTTTGCCCCCATGATGGTAAATACTGGGCAGCTTATGTCTTCTTGATTTTTAAAAATATGAGTAGGGATTGGCATTTTTTCAAACAATTATTTGCATGTGTATGTCTTTTTCATGACTGGTCAGTTCCTTTGCTAATTTTACTATTAGGTTCTTGGTCTTCTAAGCATATTATTTATAGGGCCTCTTTGTTTATTAAGGAGATCAGCCATTTGTTTGATACGTGTATTATAAATTAATTCTTAATTTGTCACCTAACATTGGTATGGTACTTTTTTCCTTTGTGCAATGCAGTAAATTTTAAAGGGTTTGTTGCCAACTTTATCAATCTTCTTTTTGATTTCTGATCTTAGTGACATAATTAGATACATATTTCTCCATTTAAAATTATTTTTAAAATAACCTCTTGCTTTATTCTAGAACTTTACTAGATTTCAGTTTTACATTATAATCTTTGCTTTATCAGGAGTTTAAGTTTGATATAAAGAATGAGATAATCAACTAATTTTACTTATTTCTCCAAATATCTAGCTGGGTGTTTTAAGGCTGTTTATTGGTGAAACAATTTTCTAGTTGATTCTGTTATTTTAAAATTCCAGCTTTAATGTACAGTAAACATTCATAAGCACTTGGGTCAATTTCTGATCCCCCCCTTTTTTTTTTTGTCCTCTCTTTTAGAACAAGGACCAAACATTTAAATCCAAAGCTATAAATTTGGTTTTAATATCTGGTAACAAAATTTCTGGCTATTTTCACATGTATATTTTCCAGATAAACTTTGACATTATTTTATCAAGTTCCAAAAAAACAATGTCCTGTTTTCACTTAGAGTGCTATTGCATTGAATTGGTATGTTGATGTGCTGAAAATTGATAAGCTTTACAATAAAAATTTCTATAATTAAGGAATGTATGTCATTTATTAATTACTTCCCTAAATAGTCTTTCCTTAGAGTTTTCTTTAAACTTTACAGATAAATATCTTATATTTTTCTTTAAAGTTTATTTATGAATGTTTTATCTTTTTATAACTATTGTAAATGAAGCTTTTTTTTCATTATGTGCTTTATTTAAGTAATGTTTACATATAGAAAACTACTGACTTTTGTAAAGTGATTTTATAACTATTTTCTTCACCATAGTTTCCTATCATTTAAAAATAGTTCCTAGTTGATTCTTTTGGGTTTTTAAAATACAGACTCATATAATATGAAAAGGAGATGAACTTCCTCCCTCATTTTTGGATAGCGTCTCTCATTCCTTTCACTTTTCAACTTGTATTGTCTAGTACTTGCACAGTATTACGTTTCAACCTCTTAAAGCGTGCTCCAAAAGTGCAAGGGGACCCAGGTATATAGACATACAGCGTAGCCTGTGTAATATAACTGACTTTGAGAAAGTCAAGGTTATAAAGAACTGCACACATTTGGTGTGGGTAGAAAACTGGCTCCCTAGGAGCAAGCCTATCTATGACACTGGAAGAGCCCAGGGCAAGAATAACAAATGGGGACCTATGTATCTACGCCTTAATAAGTAAAAGTTAAAAATGAAGATGGCAAATTAATAATATATGTTCTAGATTTCCTCAACAAATATACCCTCATGATAGTCTGGAAGGTGGAATCCTTGGAATTCCATGCTGGAATGCGGTGGCGTGAGAACCTGTCTCCGGCCCACATATGTGCAGCCACACGTGTGTGCATCTGTTCACACCCCTGCAAATAGCCGTCTCTTGGCTACTTCTAAGGCCTAAGCATGGGAACATCAAGATTGCGGTTTACCTTTACAAGGGTGACCTTGGAAAGCAAGTCTTGTAGACTCTGGAAATAAGTTGAGGGCCATCTGGGCAAGGAATTTTAGGGTCCTGTTGCCTGGAAGATGGTCTAGAAAGGGTGGACAGGATGAAAGCTGGGTGGGCACATCCCTTTGCCCTTGTCTACTGGAGTGTGGTGCAGCAGAAAGAGGTCCAGAATTGCCCTGAAGAACGTAACCAAGGCAGGGTCCCTTTTGTTTGGCTCTAAGGGTAGTACTGCCTATAAGTAAATGCTTGTCTGGCTAGATAATTGAGGATCTCACCCATTTTAAGGAGTTTGGTCTGTATCCTACAGAGAGTGGGCAGCCTCGGAATGAACTGAGATGGTCATTGGAAAATGGAAAGAACTTCAAAAGGTGAAAAGTGGATTCAAGGAGAGCATTTTAGGAGGAGAGTTGAGTCAGAGCGGCTCAGAGCATGTTTAGGAGACTGTGAGCATCCTTTCTGTTAAGAGCAAGTACATCTGAAAGAGATTAGTGAGAAACAAACTGGAGGGAGGGTTCGAGTTCCACGTTGTATAGAGTTTCCCACGTCAGGGAGATTTTAAGGACTAGGTCAGTGGTGAACGTGGAGAACATCTGAGCAATAGAATGACTTGAGCAGTGTTCAGCTTTCAGGGAGTTACTCCGAGAGTGTGTGCAGGATGGACTGAAGGGAGAGAACGGTCAGTGGGGATACAGCTGGGATGTTAGGAAGGAGAGATACCCCAAAGGCAGAGTCTGTGTCACTTGGCAATTGACTGGGTTTCAAGTTTTAGGTCTGAGAGACCAGGATAATAGTAACCCGAGAATTCATAGTTTAATTAAATTTTATCTCTTATCTAAGGTGATCTGACACAATTTAAACACACACACACATGCACCAATAATGTTGAGAACATATTAAGGGGAAGACAAAAAGATTTCCCACTGTATTTATAACAAGTCACTGTGAGGTAGTGCTTTTAGTAGGAACAGAAAGACTGGGCTAGGAGCGGAGTAGGAGGGAAAGAGGTTGAATTCAGGTTGAGAGGACTGTGGATGGCTACCACACAGACATAGCTAGTAATATGGATTTGGGAGTCAGCAATGGACAGGGGATAGTAAAAGCTGGGGGGATCAATGAGATGGTTCAGAGATAGAGAAACAGGTAACAGAAGATTTCAAGGACAGACCTTTGGGGAAATTGTATCTAAAATTTGGGGAGAGGAGCAGCAGCCTTAGATGCCCGAAGATGTTCATGTTAGTTCATATCAGGAAATAGTAAGGAGTCTTTTAAATACGGTCTTTCTAGCATTCCTGGTGTATTTATGGTAGATGGGGCCTGTTATGCTGTGGTCTTGCTTCTCTCATGAAGAGCTTAAAGCAAAACCAAGCATGGACGTCTTCAGGAGTTGCACATAAGCAATTATTTTTTAAAAATATAATTTAATGTCAAGTTAACTAACATATAGTGTATACAGTGTACCTTTGGTTTTTAGGGTAGATTCCCATGATTCATCTCTTACATACAATATCCAGTACTCATTCCAACAAGTGCCCTCCTCCATGCCCATCACCCATTTCCCCCTCTCCCCCATTCCCCCATCAACCCCCATTTTGTTCTTTATATTTAAGAGCCTCTTATGGATTTGCCTCCCTCCCACTCTGTTTGAAACTGTTTTTTTCCCTGGTCCTCTGTTAAGTTTCTCAAGTTCCACATATGAATGAAAACTTATGAGCTCTGTCTTTCTCTGATTGGCTTATTTCACTTAGCATAACACCCTCCAGTTCCAGCCACATTGCTGCACATAAGCAATCTTGCTTAGTAAAATGTTTGTTGCTCTGGATTCTGTGCCAAGACTTCCTGCCTCCATTAGAAGTGTGACCATTCTCACTTCAGCTGTGACACAAAGCAGTTTAGTAAGTAGAAGAACCCAAAAAGCCAGTAGACCGACTCTGGCTTTATTCAACAGCTCTTGTGTGATAGAAGATGTTTCCTATGTTATGTATTATTGACATAACTGTACATTTGCCTGTGATGTTTCTAAAACATGGTTCATACAATCTAATTTCTATATTTGTAAAATCTTCTTTTTGAACAGCCAACTATTTATTCATCATTTATCCTATGGAAATGCTTTTTTTGCATTCAAATGTCTTCTAACTGGATGCTTTTTTTTTTTTTTTAAGTTTTCAACCCAGTATGTATTCTGACTTTCCTCATGGGTAATTAAGTTTGAGGCTTACTGATAACATCAATATTTAGCCTATTAGTTCTTAGAATATAACTAGACCTTATGATAAATTCAGGGAAAAACAAAATAATAAAATTCTCATAATAAAAATTTGACCTGTAATTTTCTACCTAAGAGAAAACTTACAGTTTCTTTAAGAAATAAAATACTGATGGGGCACCCGGGTGGCTCCGTGGGTTAAGCATACGACTTTGGCTCAGGTCATGATCTAGCGGTTCATGAGTTCGAGCCCCATGTCTGACTGTGTGCTGACAGCTCAGAGCCTGGAGCCTGCTTTAGATTCTGTGTCTCCCTCTCTGTCCCTCCCCCACTCATTTTCTCTCTCCCTCTCTCTCAAAAATAAATAAAATATCAAAAAAATTTAAAAAATAAAGTAAAATACTGAGTATTCTGACTTAATTATTCTCAAATTTAGTGATAATAACCAGTGAGTATTTAAATAGTTTCATGTACCATGAATTATTCATTCTATTGTATACATTATTTTATTAGACACGTCATTATCATTTCCCCCATTTTCTTAGTGAAAAAACTAAAACACAGAAATATTCAGTAGTGTTTTTCCAAATTCACAAAGTAGAGAAAGTAGATGAGCCAGGATTTAAAACCAGGTAGACTGATTCTAGGGACTTCAGCCTAAACTATACTGCGTCCCCGTTTATGATTCCCTTGTGATATGATTTATGTATACATAACATTTATTGTGTTTCATATATTCAGTAGTTGATGATTCAAAGTACTGGTTTGTGTTTTACCACTCATTGTTTGAATACTTCAAACAGCTTTGTTGAATAACCTAAGAACTCTTCTTAGCCCCTGCGAACGGAGGGGCACATGAACTACTTTAAGAATCTGGTAAAAACTAAGTATCTGTTCCTAGAAAGTTATCAGGTCTATGCTATGGTTTCCTTATAGATAATATATTGACCAAAAAATCCAGCTTTTCTGAGAGAAAACAGATCCTCTCCCATCTGTTTTTTCTGACAGAAGGAAAGCATACCTGTACTCTTCACAATCCTAGAACTGAAACCCTTCTCTTCACTGCCTTGTGGTTTTTTACTCTAGCAGCCTTGGAAATGAATATAACGTACCAGGCACCTATTGGGCAGTCAGTCAGGGTTTCCAACCTTCTGGAAGCGTCCACCTCGAGTAGTTGCAATGAGACAAACAGACTTCTTCATGTCTGACTGGAAGACTTGGTTTCTGTGTTCCACACCGACAAACCTATGAGTATTTATAAAATGCAATGAGTCTGTTATGTCTTGTTATTCCAGAGCTTCCTGGGTACCAAGGGAACAGCATATACAGAGTTTCTACGAGATATTTTACATTTGATTTAAGCCACCCTTGGGAATTAAATCCCTGAATCATCCTGGTAACTAATGATGACCTGGGTTATGATGCTTGGTGCATGTACTCAGGAGGACGCTCAAGTCCAGAATCTTCAGTGTGATACTTGGACACGGCCTTCCTACCCTTGGCAGGGCATATGCAGTGGGGTGGTCTTGAAATTGTGGCTGCGGTGGGTGCCCAGGGAATGTGTTAAGGGACAAGGTAAGGTTACACAAAAATTGCAGGACCAGGATGAACATATGGGACATTTTTTGCTTGGAAAGAAAAGGTGGCCTTGGCTAGCATATTTATCACAATGGACAATGAAAGAGAAAATCAGTCTTCGTTTTCCCTATGGCTATGTATTTCCTGCTGAACCAAATTAAGGAATAAAATCATATGCAAAGCCAGGTCAGCAACTAAATGTTCTAAGGGCTCCATAAACCTCCTTCCCTTTCCCTCTCCCTTCCCCATTGCCCTCTGGATTGAAATTGTGGCAATTAGTACACCTGATATGGCCAGAGGCAATTTTCCAGTTTTTGGACTCCGGCCCTTCAGGTTATTAATTGTAGCTATTTGGCACATCCTGTAAAGTACTGCTACAAAGAACATTCGCTTCAAAGTTGGCACGCAAAGCAAGGCAGAGCTAATGTGAGAGCATTTTCCAATTAGAAAGTGCATTTGCTGTCTCTGGGCATTTCCCAAGTTCATTAATTCACACACACAAAAGGAGGAAGCTGGAAGAGAAATGTGTCTGTGTCAGACCTAGAGACATGGTTCTAGTGGCTGTTTCTAGTCAATTTTTGCCATTTTAAGTAACTTACAGAACATAAATGTATGACTTCTCATTGTGGTTAGAGGAGAGAATTTCTAGGCTAAAGATGGCATAGGCTGAAACATAAGTTTGATTTGGTAAGTGAAGTAGTCCATGATTTTGTAAATACTATATCTGATCACAAGCAGGTTACCCTGACACTAAGCAACAGGACTTCTATTTTGAGAGTCCTTAGGACGGCACCCCTATCATGAGTAGTGACCAAGGGGCTGGAGAAAAAGGCAGAAGCAAGGGTCAGCTGGACTATTGCCTTTTCTGTCACATCTCATGTTTAGTTCCAGTTCAAATGATAATCAATGTTGTTGTTTTTTTAAATTAAGAATCATTTTATTTTTCCTATGGAATTCTCATTCCCAGATGAGAATTTAATATTTGGATGTGCAGGAAGCTAGGCCTCCTCAAGGCTGTTCTTGCAGGAAAGCAGGTGACATTGCACATCTTGTCTGAGCAAGCGCCTAGCAGGGGGAAGGGGAGGAGAGAAGCCGATACTGACAGAGCTGAGGAAAAGTGGCCGTGGCCCTCTTGTCACTGGATCTTACACTGTGCTCCATTCCTCAGCACGACTGGGAAAGAAGTTCTAGATCTAAGAGTATCAGATAGTCTCCGGTGAGACTCTGAAAGGGAAGGGCAATTTTCAGGAAGGACTCGTATTAAAGGAAGGTGCACATATGATTCATGCATTCAGTTGGGGGCAAACTTGAATCTTGGTAATGTTCATATCTGAGGGTGGTGACTAGAAAGGACATCTGAGGCGTAACTCAAAACTGCTAATATTTCTTGTTCTATCACAACCAGGAATCATACAGGTTTGTTGATTCTTTCACTGAACTGCAAGTCAGGGGGTCTTCTGACTTACCATGTCTGCCTCGGAGTAGCCATTGCTATTGGTTTGAGGCTTAACTATACATTTAGATTTTTCTTGGTGGAAAGTCTCCATGCTAATAGTGTGGACTTATGTTAAGCAACCAGGAGTGTTCACTTATAATTCTGTCCTAATGTTATCAAAAATTTAAATAGGCTTGGAAGGTGAGTGTTATCATTTGAGTAGAAAAGTTCAGCTTTCAGACTAAAGAAAGGTTTCTTCACTCTTATATTTACTATCTTTGTATTTGTCTTTTTTTTTTAAATTTTTTAATGTTTATTTTTGAGAGACAGACAGCACGAGTGGGGGAAGGACAGAGAGAGAGAGACACACACACACACAGAATCCAAAGCAGGCTCCAGGCTGTAAGTCATCAGCACAGAGCCTGATGTGGGTCTTGAACCTGAAAACTGTGAGATCATGACCTGAGTGAAGTCGAACGTTCATGCTCATGCTATGACTTTCCATCAAACAGTTTGGCTTGTTTGCCTTGTTTATGAACTGAGGAGAGACATTGTGGGCGGTGATTCTACTGGGGTTATTGCAATTCAGGTGCCTGACTGATTGCATCTGTCTGTGACCAGTTTGAGTGACAACAACATATTGACCTATAGGGTTTGTTCAATAACGTGCTATAAAATTATTGTGCAATAAAATGACATACCTTGTACTTGGAAATAATAATTTGATATGTATTTTCCTTCGGATAGAAAAGCCTGCAGATGAGAGTAACTCAGGATTTTTGCTGTTTACTCTGTAAGCTCAAAATAAACCAGATATGTTCCACAACCTGAGAAATGAACGCTTTCTGTATTTACCACCCATAGACCCCACGGAGGGCAACAGAGAAAAGAGGAGCAGTATAAGGAAATTTTTTATTTGAGAAAACAATAAACAACCGCTAAACAAAATTTCTAATATGGACTTTTACTCTTATTTTATGTGAAACATTTCAGTTTTCTGCATTTGATAAATAATTACTTTTATAATTCAAACATAGTGTCCCAATTTCCAAGGCCACGTGACACCAATTCAGCTTAATTATTAATACAGAGAACCACTTTCCTTTGAAGTACACTCAACAATCTTTTTCTTTGGTGCTGTCCCTGAGAACTTCCTTCCCTAAGAAAGCCTTGAGGTTGTGACAGGGCACCCAGCACGCTATAGCCACAGTTACCTGGTCCAAGTCAGAACAAGACTTGAGCCAGTTTGTTTTGGAATCTCAAAGAAGAAACTTGGATAGACCCAGGAGTGAAAAGTAAAACATGTAGGTGAAAAAAATTTCAGAGTGGAGAATTGTTGGGACTAAAGCTAGGATGAAGACAGTCCTAATAGCAGTAGGGATCTTTACAGAGACATAATAAAAAATCAGGTTTTCTGTTGAGTAAAATCCCTAACATCCCAAAGCCAGAGTCTATGGGACTATGGAAGATAAGAGATGGATGATGGGCCAGTCAGCAAGGAACAGTAAAAAGACTATAACTGCATACACACTTGAACTCAAATGAGCCCTGGCCAGCAAGGTATTTTGGATTTCTTTAGATAACATGATTGCATAGTTCACTAAGTGACTTGCAGACATACATTTGCCATAGGATTCTCTGGCCAGGAGACAATCATCCCTGGTGAGTGGAGCATGTAAGAAATGAATCTGTATAAAGGTGTCCATAGTAACAATGGTTGTTCTCTGTAACAGGAGACTGTGCAGTACTCGGAGGGAAAGGCAGAGCCCCCTGCAGACTAAAATGTGCATAAGACAAGGGAAACTCCAACCCAATGGGAGTATCATGATTGTCTCCTGTTTCCATGCAAGGATGATGACACTCAATGCTAAGAAAAACATGAAGAGGGACCTTTGATGTTCTTGACTTTCTGGGAACTCATTGAAGAGATGTTTGGGTCTGGTACATTGAATTTCTTCAGTCATTTTGTTTTTTCTTGAATTTTTTCTTCTGGAGGGGAGAATGAGAAAATAACAGACAATGAGGAAAACAATGAGTGATGAGAGAGGTTGAGATTAGAGGTCAGTAGCGTTCCCTCACCACAACTTTGGTGTCAGTTCCATAAAGAGAACTCCCATATCGTTAGTGTGGATAAACAACATTGAACATAATCTTTTAAAAAATGACATTTTCTCCCAGGGATCTTGTTAGTCCTATTTTCTTCACTCCTTCCTTGAATTATACCACTACAGGCTTGCATTCTGATAACACCCACTTATATTACAGACCAATTATAGCAACTGATTCCTGAAGAATAAAAATGTCCGGGTAAAAGGATGGTCTAAAAATGTTCAATTGAAGGAAATCTGATGATAGATCATAGTTTGACCTTTACCTAAGAAGATATTAAAATAGCAGCTACTCAGCATAGAAAGTGCAAACAAGTCACATGCAAGTTATAACATCATAAAAATTTCAAATCCTAAAAGCTTTCCAGAGAGAGATTTTTAAAAAGGTATTAGAAAAGCATGAGCACACCTCGCAACAGCTATGCTGAAAACTGGAAGAGAATACATTGGTTCAAAATGCTAATGTAAACATATTTCTTTCCAGCCAAGAATTCAGTAACTAGCCAAATTGTTACTCAGTTGTGAAAGATAGAATATATTTTCAAACTTCAATAAAGAGGATATTAAGATATAATTGGCATGGGCACTGTTGACATCTTCATATAATTTAAAGAGTGATGGTAAGATGAATAAAGATTGAATGAATCTGATAATAAGATGTATTTGGTACTCCAGGTATGTCCTCCTCCTCAGAGGGTACTCAGAGAGCCCGCAGTAGAGTTCATTGCTAGACTGAGCCATCACATCCTTTTCTTTGAATACCAGTTTATGTGAAAAATATCCTTTATTGACAATCGAATTCCTAGAACTATAGCGTTAAAGACCTAATTCATGCTTCAAAGCTATTGTTGCATACTCAGCTCTATTCATTGTCTCCAGCCATTCTTTTTTTACAGAATTATTCTGGCTTATTCACAAGCACATGGAGTTAAACAAGAGGACCTTTTTGCTTCAGTCCATGCACTTACTTGTGCCCAGTATGAAACTTCAAATTCCTTTTTTTGTGCATCTCATAAATGCTTTTGATCATTATCGTCTATGTATATATTATATATATTTGTATATTCTTCCCCCAAGTGCTTAATTTGTAAATGGACAAGCTTAAAAATACACTTTGTATGTAACTTGAAAAGAAAAACAAAAATTGAAATACTCGTCTACTTAATTATGGGAGAACTCAGCTGAGAAAAGCAATCTGATAAAACAGGACAGAATATGACATCTGTGGTGACAGAAAATGAAGATGCTGATAATTCTTTTAAGCATTTTATGGTACAACAAAATGGTAAAAGATTCAGTATCTTTTTGGACATGGGTTATTTCTACAAAGGTATTCTTTTCTTTTTTTCTTTAGAGACAGAGAAACAGAGAGAGAGAATGGGAGCATGCTAGTGGAGAAAGAGGGCAGGGAAAGACAAAGAAACGGAAAGAGAGAGAAAGAGAATTGTAAGCAGCCTCCATGCTCAGCAAAGAGCCCAGTGTGGGCTTCATTCCACAATCCTGGGATCATGACCTGAGCCAACATCAAGAGTTACATGCTCCACTGACTGAGTCATGCAGACGTCCCTAAAGGTAATCTTTTTATGTGAGATTTAAAATGCCTTCGTTAGCCTCATTAATGCCCTTCTAGCTTCATTATAAGTCAGATTCTATTTGCTCGAAACCTACCATTCCTAGAATCTTTCTCATATCTTGCTTATTCAACATGCACACACTTGCCCAGAATGTGGCTGTTGTAGGGGAATATTTTCAAGCCTGTGTTGATTCCTGAATGAAACCCAACCAGGTGTCCCCTCTCAGTGGTGGGGCCAGCTTCAGCTTCAGATGGTACTTACCAGTCATCCATAGAGTCATTAATAGGGATTTTAGAAATTTTATTAGAAAAGCCAGTTTTGGGGGCACCTGGGTGGCTCAGTCATTAAGTGTCCAACTTTGGATTTTGGCTCAGGTCATGACCTTACAGTTTGTGAGTTCGAGCCCCACATCTGGTTCTGGTATTCTGTCTCCTTCTGTCTATCTCTATCTAAAAAAAAAAAAAAAGCCAATTTTATCTAATTCCAAAGAACTAGAGTTTCAGGCCTCAAGAGAAGATGAATTTCTCTAGTATTTGTAACTTCTGTTCCAGTACATATACATATATAGGTCTGTGTGTGTGTGTGTATACGTGCATATACATATACGTGGAGAGAAAGAGAGTTAAGAATTAATGACATCCCCTGTTACTCTAATGCCCTTGTTATCTGGGTAAGTGCCACGATTCGCAGATGTGTTACCTTGAGATCCTGAGGAGACAGAGATAGGCAGAGACTGTGTCTCACCTACGAGGCCTCTGGGACTAGTCTTCAGTTCTGTACCTCAGCTTCCGTTCCAAATATAGATGTGAATCCCTGAACTAACCCTCAGACTCAGTGAGTTCTCTAAAATTGACTATGAACAAAGGCTGCCTGCTCCCCGAGGAGTGATTAAAGCCATCTACTCTGAGCCCCTAATCCACACCCAAAGTCTTGCTTCAGGAAAACAAGTTTCACATCAAAGGCAAGTAATTGCTTTAATGAGCTTAAAAAATGTATTTGCTTATAATTGCAATAAGCCTTAGTTTCAGATCAGAGCCAGCATACTAATAGGACTGAATAATAATGCTAATAAAAATAAGATTAGCATCATAGGTAGCAGTAGTAGTAGTAGTAGTAGTAGTAGTAGTAGTAGTAGTAATAGCAATAAATTAATTATAGTGCAAACATTCTTTCCTCCCTTGACAGTGGAAAACTGTGAGTGACAGGCATCTGTTACAGCTGGAGCAGTGAGGGGGCCAGGGTCCTAGAAGCAGAACAGTGCCCATTTTAAATTGGGTTACTTCTGGGACGCCTGGCTGGCTCAGTAGGTAGAGCATGCAACTCTCCATCTCAGGGGTGTAAGTATGAGCTTCACATTGGGTGTAGATATTACTTTAAAATAAGATCTTAAGAGGTGCTTGGATGGCTCAGTCGGTTAAGTGTCTGACTTTGGCTCAGGTCATGATCTCCTGGCTCATGAGTTCGAGCCCTAACTTAGGCTCTGTGCAGACAGCTTGGAGCCTGGAGCCTGCTTTGGATTCTATGTCTCTGTTTCTCTCTGCCCCTCCCCCACTCATGTTCGCTCTATCTCTCACAAAAATAAACATTAAAAAAATAAAATCTTAAAGAAATTGAGCTATTTGTATTAAATTGTAAGTGCTCTTTATAATTTGATATAAGGCCCTAATCAGATGCATGACATGCAAATGTTTTCTCCTATTCTATGTGGTTCACTGATGGATAGTCTCCTTTAAAGCACAAAAGTTTTAATTTTAATGAAGCAAACTTATCTATTTTTTCTTTTGTTGCTCATGTTTTTGATATCCTACCTAAGTGTCCATTACTAAATCCAAGATCATGAAAAATGGAAGGAGTGGATGATATAGGAATGTGTGTGTATTAACATGAATGGTGGACATCTGCAGAATGTCAATCGATGACTATATAAAAGTTTTGGCCTAATAAAAAATGGCATAAGCTGTAGAAATATAAATTTTAACCTCTACGCTATTTAATTCAGCCTTGATTAAAATTAGAGTTGCAGCCAGAGGGCTCATATCAAGGGCTACAAACTTGAAAGATTAAGAAACTGAAGTTTTTTTTTTAATCTTTCAACCATATTTTTATTTTATTTTATAATAGTTTATTGTCAAATTGGTTTCCATATAACACCCAGTGCTTCTCCCCACAAGTTTCCCCCACCATGACCATAACCCCCTTCTGCCCTCTCCATCCCCCTTCAGCCCTTGGTTCATTTTCAGTATTCAATAGTCTCTCATGATTTGTGGCCCTCTCTCTCCCCAACTCTCTTTCCCCCTTCCCCTTCCTATGGTCCTCTGTTAGGTTTCTCCTGTTAGACCTATGAGTGCAAACATATGGTTTCTGTCCTTCTCTGCCTGACTTATTTCGCTTAGCATGACACACTCAAGGTCCATTCACTTTCCTACAAATGGCCATATTTCATTCTTATTGCCATGTAGTACTCCATTGTATATATATATACCACATCTTCTTGATCCACTCATCAGGTGATGGACATTTAGGCTCCTTCCGTGTTTTGGCTATTGTTGACATTGCTGCTATGAACATTGGAGTACATGTGCTCCTATGCATCAGCATTTCTGTCTCTCTTGGGTAAATCCCCAGCAATGCTATTGCTGGGTCATAGGGGAGTTCTATCGATAGTTTTTTGAGGAACCTCCACACTGTTTTCCAGAGTGGCTGCACCAGTTTACATTCCCACCAATAGTGTAGGAGGGTGCCTGTTTCTCCACATCCTCACCAGCATCTATAGTCCCTTGATTGGTTCATTTTAGCCACTCTGACCAGGGTGAGGTGGTATCTCAGTGTGGTTTTGATTTGTATTTTCCTGATGATGAGTAACGCTGAGCATCGAAGAAACGGAAGTTTTAAGTAACACAGGCTTTGAGGTGAAAATGAACTGAACTAGCTGTTACATCTTGCTGTAGAGATAGGAGTTAAATGTTGGAAAAAATACTTTTTACATATATATAATTAAAGAAATTAAATATTCATTTTCAGGGAGTAAGATTTATATTTCTTTTTTAAAAATGTTTTTTAAATTTATTTTTGGGAGAGAGAAAGCATGAGCAGGGGAGGGTCAGAGAGAGAAGGAGTCACAGGATCTGAAGACAGGCTCCAGGCTCTGAGCTAGCTGTCAGCACAGAGCCTGACGTGGGGCTCGAACCCACGAACTGTGAGATCATGACCTGAGCCAAAGTCGGATGCTTAACTGACTGAGCCATGCAGGTGCCCAAGATTTATATTTCTTAGCTAGAATAAGGTTGAGATGCTTATAGGCTAGGGAAAGATAGGATAAAATAGGAAAGGGAGGGCCGCGTGGGTGTTGTGGGTCAAATTTTGGCTCAGGTCACAATTTCAGGGTTCATGAATTCGAGCCTGCATAGGCTCCCTGCTGTCTCCCTGTCAGCACAGAGTCCACTTCCGATCTTCCATCCCCTTCTCTCTCTGACCCTCCCCTGCTCACTCTTTCTCACAAAAAATAAATACTATATTTTTAAAAGAAAAATAGGCAGAGAAGGAAAGGTTAGAAGTTGAAGTCCCTGGGTGGGAAAAACACATATTATGAAAGAATGCTGCCAGTATCTGACCACCGCAATCCTAAGGTTCCTCTTAAGAATGCAACAGTCACTCCTTAGAGGATGAAAAAGAATGAAATTTTGCCATTTGCAACAATGCAGATGGAACTTGAGGGTATTATGCTAAGCAAAATAAGTCAGAGAAAGATAGATATCATACGACTTCACTCATGTGGAATTTGAGAAACACAACAGATAACATAGTAGAAAAATAAGATAAAAACAGAGAGGGAGGCAACCCATGAGAGACTCTTAAATACAGAGAACAAGCTGAGGGTTGCTGGGGGGGAGAGTGATGGGGGGCTAAATAGTTGATGGGCATTAAGGAGGCTACTTGCTGGGATGAGAACTGGGTATTATATGTAAGTGATGAATTACTGGGTTCTACTCCTGAAGCCAAGACTACACTATATATTAACTTGAATTCAAATTTTTAAAAAATACTAAAAAAAAAAAAGAATGTACAGACAGCACCTACTCCTCCTCCCCTCAGATTCCCCTCAGGAGTTTGACAAGCAAAATATCTAAGTAAAATAAGTAAACTATAAACTTTTGTTATGCAAGGGACAGTATGACCACAGTCTGACTCCTCACACAGTGGAGCCAGGTCATTCAGGAACAGACAACCCAGGACCTAGAGTTATTACGTCAATAAGAGTAGAACCTGAGAAGGAATGAGGGGGTAGGGAGGTGGGGGTCGACCAGAACCTTATAAAACAAAGACCCTTGCCTCTAATCAGGGGTGTTCAGCTTCGAAAGCCCCCTCTCTGCAAAGAGAGCCTTCATACTATTCTTACTTTCTGATCTTATATTCTAATAAACTTGTGCCTGCTGCCCATTTTGTTCTGTGTCCACCACTTCATTCTTCGAAGTGGCAACTTCAAAACTGGGCAACCAAACCTGGGTATTGAGGTAAAGGATCCTGCAATACTTCGTTTTAATAAACTTGCTGTGAGATCCATTTTAACTCTATTTGTGGATTGCTATGTACCTTTCAAATTTGACACCACCACATTCTAATCCTTGTCAGCTGTGAGAAATTATTTTTGTTTTATCTTTGAAAAATATTGAACTAAGTGTATTCTTTTTTGATACCTAATCCTTGGTTACTCTGTTCTGACCTAGTCATAATAAACTTAATCAATAATATCTGTAATAATTCTTAGACTTGAAAAAACCAGTTTTCCTTCTTGTAACAATTATGTTCAAATTAAATAAATAGGGACAATTGCAGTAAAGGTTCTGGTCATTAATTCCAGTGGGGGAGGGGAGAGGATTCCTCCCCAGAATCACCAAGTAATTCTCTAGACATTGACTGAGTGTCATACAATTCAACTCAATTCTAACACTATCTACCTGGAGATAACATCAGATCCTATAGTTAAAGGGCTCAGTCCCACAAAACTATGGCCTATCACCCAACTTCAGCTGCCAGTCCCAAGCACAGGCGTGCTTCTGACCCACAAGCTACAGATTAAAGGCTCCTACAACCCCTGCTTGGACTTTAGACACCAGTCACAAGTTCAGGTCATTACCTATACTTCTGTCTGACTGGCTTGAAATTAGAAGTTCCCACATCCCCTACCATAGGTTTGTTACTTTGCTATAGAACCTCACAGAACTCAGAGAAACCTTTTACTTAATAAATTACTTATGTATTATATAAGGATGCGACTCAGAAACAGTCAGATGAAAGAGATACATAAGGAAAGGAATGGGGAAAGGATGTGGATCTCCCATCCTCTCTGAGCAGGCCATTCTCCCCAGATCTCCATGAGTTCACCAACTTGGAAGCTCTCCCAACCCCCTCCCTTTGGGGTTTTATGGAAGCTTCATTTCATAGGCATTATTGTTTATGGTGGCTGATCGAATATCCAACCCTTCCTCCTCCCCAGAAGCCAGGGGGTGGAACTGAAAGTTTTGGTCCCATCCCTCCCTCTAATCACAGGGTTGGTTGTCTGGTGATGAGCGCTAATCCCACTGGCAATCCAAAAGTCACCTCATTAACATAACAAAAGGCACAGGTTGTTCTCACCATTTAGGAAATTTTTGAAGGTTTTAGGAGCTCTGTGCTAGAAACCAAGACTAAGACCAAATATATATATTTCTTATTATTTATCACAATATCACAAGCAAAACACAGAAATCCTAATTTTTCTTTAAAAAAGCATCTTACTTACAGATACTAAGAAATCTCAACCATGAAATAGTTTAAAGAGTCAAAGGGTTCCCTGCTGGGAGTGGGAATTTGGATTTGTAAAGAACTGGTCAATGGGCCACTGTTTTCTTCATGAGCCATTTTAACTAAGTGCATGTAATTATGTGAAAGTATAAAACATGAATAATATTAAATCCTTTTAATAAATAACTCCCTCTGGCTGTTGTGTGGAAGGCTGGATGTGCATATAGGAAAATGTAAGAGTTGCCATGGGAGGGCGACCAAGCGGCCACTTTGCTGTGGAGAGCTGCATGCACGGACAACCCCCACCTGCAAACCTGGAATGACCTGCGCCATTTGAAAAGCACCAGCGGCCATTTTATTGTGGGTCAGATAATAGTTCCAGGCACCGCTGGGGACCGATGACCCCCCCACACTCCAATCTGGAATGTCTCAAACAGGAAAGTCTCACCACTGGAATTCCAGCATTCCCCCACCAAAGCAAACAGTCAATCCTATCCTGCCACAGTCCAAACATGCCCTTACTTGGCTATCTGCCCACCTGAGATCAAACCCGGAACTCTTGCACCCATAAAACACCTTGCTCTCCCATACCAGGTGTGACTTTCCTGACTCCCCACTCCGGAGTCACGGAACCTCACCCGGGAATTGCAGATTCCAATAAAGACTTTCTTGGCTCCATAACTTGGTCTCTCTCTTTCCTCTCGCCTCTGCCTCCATCTATTAAACCTTACAGAAAATCAATAAGGACAGCTAGCATAGTGTTGAGATGAAAGGGAGTGGACACATTCCATAGGAATTGAGGAGGTAAAATCAACAGGAGCTGGCCATTGATGAACAAAGGACAGGAAATGAGGATCCTGAGTACTGGCCTGTAGGTCTCACCAGTTTTAGGGAATTGGACAGAATGGCAAGGGTAGAGAGAGAAAAATGTAAGTCAAGGACTAGCTGGAAACCAGTGGTCATCATTGAGGTTCACTAGATGACAGTCCTATTTAAGAGCACACAATCTAGCATTTAGTCTTACCTGGATTTTGAACCTGGATTTAGTTTTTACCATTTGAGCACATTTGACAAGTGGCTTACTCTAAGCCTTGGTTAAGTTGGTGAAGTTAAAATAATGGAAGAACTTGGCTCACTAAATGATCGTGAGGATTAAATAAGAAAATGTAAGTAAAAAGTCAAGCACAGGGCTTGGCAAGGAGTTAAGTCTGGATGAAAGATGGATAGTAGTATTCCTGGAAAATCAAACAAGGTGCATCCAGAGAGTGAGATAGGACTTTCTCCAATTAGGATTAGCAAGAGAATTAGAATGAGTCTGAGGTTGAAGGCAGGTGTTTCTACCATCATTCTTCTGGTCAGATAAACCACTAGCCAGTACTCAGCCCTTTGAGGCATGCAGGCTAGGTCTGATCTGAAAGTCATCCTAAACATCATCTTACTTCATAGCTCCCTGCATATACAATTTTAAGATCCTCATTTCATACTTTTTTGCTAGAAAAAAGTATTTGTCTTAAAAATTATTTAAAATTCAACTTTATATGGTATTCCATCCCATATTACCCAGGATACTTGATGGAGTGCCTTACCTACATCACTATAAAAACTCACAAAATGAACACATTTTAAGTGAAAGGACCTAACATTAGATATTATATTTTTTAGTATTCCTTAACCTGAAATATCAAAGTAAACTTAGAGCCAATATTTAGCCAGGAGCTCATTTATTATATTACACTCCCAATAATTATCAAAAGAAAGTACACCAATATCTAGATAAAAAGAAAAAATAAAGAGATCATTTGAGAACTGACAGAACTCTTATAGATTAGCTGTGTCTGTGTGAAGGGAGCTGTTCAATAGTCACTGGATAATGTGATAATGACCCTGGTGCTTTTAAATTCACATTTGAAGCTCCAGAATCTTCTGAGATTTTTCCCCAAAGACAAACAATAATATAAGATAGCAGGGCTGCTATATAACCATGACTTTGAATTTATTGCTCTAGGATGGATGAATTCTTGTTTCAAGAAGTGAGATTTTGGCTTTTGCAGCTTAACAGTACTCTCTAAAGTTGTATCTTTGTGGAGAAACAGGGCGGATATAACCCAGCACTCAGCTAACAAGTGACCTGAGCTGAGTTAACCTAAATTACTGCAGTTTATATTTAGTGCATATAAACAGACATACTTCAAGGTGCCAGAATTCATCATTTATCTACTCTAGATCAGAAACTCACATGGTCTTTTTACACTATCCAAACATGGAACTCAGCCATCATGCTAATAAACTCACTAGCTTTGTGATGCCTTGAGGACCTACTGTTTGTTATTATCTTGTGGAAAGACTTCCGTTGCTTATTGTTCTGAATGCTTTAGCTTATAGACAAGAAGATATTTTGGACAAAGTCTATAATATAAAACCAGAAAGCACAGAGATGAGGTTCAATCTCATCACTTGCTGGGCAGACCTGGGTAAACTTAGCTTTTCAGACTGGAACTTTATTCAGGTGTACATTATGTCAAAAATAAAATTATTTCACTCTATAATTTTCCAGTGAGAAAACATTGCTACATCAGGAAATGATTTGCTTGAATAAATGTAGTTTAATTATGTCCTAGATATTAATCACATATATTGCATAGTAATTAGGTTGATATATCAATCTACTTGGTAAAACAATTATTTTAATGGTGAATATTACACATATATAATAAATTTATAATAGGTGACTTCATTTATAACTTTAACTTGAAATTCCCTTCTATTTCTTATTTGTCCTATCAAGAAAATTATACTTCTCCTTTTAAAAAATCATCTTGTTTGGGTGTTGTCTAAGTGCCTCAGTCGGGTAAGTGTCCGACTCTTGATTTTGGCTAAGGTTGTGATCTCACAGTTCGGTTCCTGAGTTCAGGCCCTTATTGGGGTCTGTGCTGATAGCGCTTGGAATTCTCTTCCCCCTCCCCCACACTCTCTGCCCCTCCCCTGCATGCACGCACGCGTGCACATGTTCTCACTCTCTGAAACATTAAAAAAATGGTCTTGTGTTATTGGCACTGTAAACTTTGTGATTTACTCGTACATTTTTCATACATTAGCTGTCCTTAAGTAGGAAGGGTAATTTGTTATCCACCCATTTCTGAGAGACTCTGCTTCATCATAAGTATTATTTAATTTCATTTATAGCATAGTTACTTAAAGAATGAACTAGATTCAAACTGTCTGGGATTCATGCCTTGATTCCAGCATATGCTATGTAAACTTAGGTAAATTACTTAATATTTTCAAGGTCAACCTTTTCATCTATAAATAATATAAAAATGCTTAATATTATTTCATAGAAATTAAAGTAGAACTAAATATATAAGATTCTTAACACTTTGCCCACAACTTAGTAAGTATTCAATAATGTTACTATTACTCAAGTCTCCATTTAAAAGGCCTGTATTTGGGGCGTTTGGATGGCTCAGTTGGTTAGGCCTCCAACTCTTGATTTTGGTTCTTGTCATGTTCCCACATTTCATGAGTTGAGCTCCAAATCGGGCTCTGCACTGACATCGCGGAGCCTGCTTGGTATTCTCTCTTCCTCTCTCTCTCCGCCCCCTTCCTCTCTCTCTCAGAATAAATAAACTTTATAAATAAATAAACAGGTCTATATTTATACATTATTATCCTTTCTGTTATGCTTACTTTTCTTTTTGTACTTTACAAAAGTCTTATGTTTTTCAATCTTTAGCTTTAAAGCTACACTAAATACATTTTATAAATATATAATATAAAGAGAAAGGAGTAGTGTTTCTGCTGAAAACAATTCTTAAAATATAGAATACCCATACATAAATATATAAACTTTTTACTCTAAAATCATAACTGAAGAATATATTTTTTACTCTATAAGAAGTCCAACCTGAGCTTGAATATTAACTTTTTATTGGATTTTTAAAAATATTTATTTATCTAGTTGAGAGAAAGAAGAGTGAGAGAGTGTGAGCATGAGTTGGGGGGGCAGAGAGAGAGAGAGAGAGAGAGAGCGAGAGCAAGAGCGAGAGCGAGAGAGAGAGAGAGAGAGAATGAATCTTAACCAGGCTCTGAGGTGTCAGCACAGAGCCTGATGCTGGGCTTGAACCCATGAACTGTGAAAACATAACGTGAGCTGAAATCGAGAGTTGGATGCTTAACTGACTGAACCACTCAGGTGCCCCAAATATTTACTTGTTTATAATAACCTCTTGGTGTCTTAACAAAAATGAAACCATCAAATTTGTAACTTCTGTAATGTTTTCATCAGCGCCTCAGTTTGGGAGCAGCTCCGTGGCTTCCTGGACTCCCTGGGGGATGGGAACCACACTGCAGTGACAGGGTTCATTTTATTGGGCCTAACTGACGACCCTGTCTTCCATGCCATCCTCTTCATAACTGTTCTTTGCATCTACCTGGTGACCATATTTGGCAAGTTAGTACAATCATTCTTATCAGAATCTCCTCTTAGCTCCACCACCCTGTGGTGTTTTTTTCTGAGCCCCTTGGCCTTGGCTGACATAGGCTCTTCCTCTTCTGTCACACCCAACATGCTTGTAAACTTTCTGGTGGAGAGATCTATAGTCTGCTATCTTGGATGTGCTGTCCAGGTGAGTTCAGCTGTTTCCTTTGGGTCAAGGGAGTTCTTTCTTCTGGCTACCATGACATATGATCACTTTATGGCCATCTGCGACCCACTGCTTTATTCAACCAAAATGGGCACACAGTTTGTGTTTGCTTACTCACAGCGGCTTGTGGAGGTAGTTTTCTCAATGCTGCTTTTCTACTATTTGCTTCTCTTTTTTTTACTCTTCTGTGGATCAAATCAAGTCAATCACTTTTTCTGTGATTTTGCTCCTTAAGCTCTCCTGTTCTGATATCAGTATCTCTGCTATTGTCCCCTCACTGACAGCTGGCTCCATCACTGTGGTCACGGTGTGTGTCATAGCCATCTCCTACATCTGTATCTTCATCACCATCCTAAAGATGCACTCCACCAAAGGATACCACAAGGCCTTCTACGCCTGTGTGTCCCACCTCAGAGCGGTCACTCTGTGCTATGGGACCATCACATATTCATTTATGTGATGCCCAAGTCCAGCTACTCAATGGGCCCAAACAAGATGGTGTCTCTGTTCTACCTGGTGGTGATCCCCATGTTGAACCCCCTCATCTACAACCTCAGGAACAGTGAGATGAAGGGGGCTCTGAAGAGAAAGCTTGGCAAAAAAATGTTTTCTCAACGAAATCTGTTATTTTATATTTGATATAATAATATGTCACAAATATAATAATAAAAAGGATATAGAGTGTCTGTGGTCTAAATATATCAATCCGTATGTCAGCCAGTATGGGGCTTTTCAGTAAAGTAGGGGATGGGTTTTCTGATATCACTTGGTGAATCAGAGGCTTTAGTGAGTTACCTTTAACAAAATTAATTTAAATTTAAGTTATAAAAACAAATTGCTTCAAATGAAAACATAATCAACTGAAAATCCTTTATAACGTTTATTCATATTTTTTCAAAAGTGTTTCTCTGCATCAGTAAGGTTATTTTACCTCAGAACCTTTAAGGCTATGTCCATTTCAATCACAAATTATCCAGAAATGAACATGATAATTACTAGGACTGAGTATACCCTGAGGGGAAATGACCTAGTGGAACCAGGCAGTAAAACTACTGGAAACATTTTTGCAGTAAGGTTATCTGCTGGGGATGGGCTCTGTGGACCCCTAAGTGCTGACCTGTGTTCCTGGTCCCTGGCTCCAGGCCAGCTACAGAGGACCTCATAAAAGAACAGGAGGAAATGCCCCTGCCTAACCTGTGAATGCCTCTGTCGGGTCAAACAGGTGACTTTTCTGTGGGAGTGAGCGTGATCCTGAACTCCTCAGAGACTGAGTAAACAAACTGCTCTTACAGTGACTTGTTCATGAAGAGACTCCCATCCAGTGAAGGAAGCTGGAGGGGACTGGGTTGTGTTTCCTCCCATAAAGCTTAACTTTCTTTTATGTGCTGACCACTACCATGCTTATTTCTCTTTCCTAGTCCTCTCTTTAATGTTTTAGACAAAAATATATTTATCTAATAAAAGTCAAGCACAGACTGTCTCAAACCAAAGTATTCTTCCTACCCCAAATTGCTCCCTCTGATATTTTGTAACCCAGTAAGAGGCACCCCACTCAATCAATTTGTGGATTCCAAACCCCAAAAAGAAATTGGCTTCTTTTCCCCCCTTCACATTCCTACATCCAGTCACAAAGTGTTATATGTTCAGAGTCCTATATTTACTTCCTGCTCTTCTCATTTTTGTTGTCAGCCATTCTACTTCAAACTACTGCCTCACATATTTGTTGTACAGTAGGACTCCTGTGATAGCTAACTTTACTACACCATGGTGATCAGCTGTTTGGTCAAACACCAGTCTAGCTGTGGCTGTGAATGTATTTTTAGATGTGAGTAACATTTAATCAACAGACTTTGAGTAAAATGCATTACCCTCCATAGGGTAATTCAATTAGTTGTTCAATTAGTTGAAAGCCTGAAGAGAAAAATCTGAGGTCCTCTAAAAAAGAGGGATAATGCCTGTGGACTGAAGACTGCATCAACTCTTATGGAATTTCCAGTCTGCTGAACTGCCTTGTGGATTTTGAAATTGTCAATTGTAACAACTGTGTGAACCACTTCCTTAAAATATTTCTCTCTCTGGCACAAAAACAGACACTCAGATCAATGGAACAGAATACAGAACCCCACAAATGGACCCTCAAATGTATGACCAACTAATCTTTGACAAAGCAGGAAAGAATATCCAATGGAATAAAGACAGTCTCTTCAGCAAATGGTGCTGGGAAAACTGGACAACAACATGCAGAAAAATGAACCTGGACCATTTTCTTATACTGCCATACACAAAAATAAACTCAAAATGGATGAAAGACCTAAACATAAGACAGGCAGCCATTGAAATCCTAGAGGAGAAAGCAGGCAAAAACCTCTTTGACCGTGGCTGTAGCAACTTCTTACTCAACATGTCACCAGAGGCAAGGGAAACAAAAACAAAAATGAACTATTGGGACCTCATCAAAATAAAAAGCTTCTGCACAGCGAAGGAAACAATCAGCAAAACTGAAAGGCAACCCATGGAATGGGGCAAACGACATATCAGATAAAAGGTTAGTATCCAAAATCCATAAAGAATTTGTCAAACGCAACACCCCCAAAGCAAATAATTCAATGAAGAAATGGGCGAAAGACATGAATAGACACTTCTCCAAATAAGACATCCAGATGGTCAACCCACACATGAAAAAATGCTCAACATCTCTCATCATCAGGGAAATACAAATCAAACCACAATGAGATACTGCCTCACACCTGTCAGAATGGCTAAAATTAACAACTCAGGCAACAACAGATGTTGGCAAGCATGTGGAGAAAGAGGATCTCTTTTGCAGTGCTGGTGGGAATGCAAATTGGTGCAGCCACTCAGGAAAACAGTGTGAAGGTTCCTCAAAAAATTAAAAATTCTAGAACTATCCTATGACTCAGTAATTGCACTACTAGATATTTATCCAAGGGATATAGGTATGCTGTTTCAAAGGGGGACATGCACCCCAATGTTTATAGCAGCACTATCAACAATAGCCAAAGTATGGAAAGAGCCCAAAGGTCCATCAATGGATGAACAGATAAGAAAGATGTGGTATATATACAACGGAATATTACTTGGCAATAAAAAAAAGAAATCTTGCTGTTTGCAACTATATGGATGGAACTAGAAGGTATTATGCTAAGTGAAATTAGTCAGAGAAAGACAAATATCATACAACTTCACTTATGTGAGGACTTTAAGACACAGAACAGATGAACATAAAGGAAGGGAAGCAAAAATAATATAAAAACAGGGAAAGGGACAAAACATAAGAGACTCTTAAATATGGAGAACAAACAGGATTACTGGAGGGATTGGGGGCGGATGGGCTAAATGGGTAAGGGGCATTAAGAAATCTACTCCTGAAATCACTGTTGCACTATATGCTAACTAATTTGGATATAAAATAAAATAAAATAAAATAAAATAATAAAATAATATAAAATATTTCTCTCTCTCTGTATACGTACTTACATATTCATATATATCTTTTTTTTTTTTTACTGGTCCTGTGTCTTTGGAGAATCCTGACTAATACAACTCTAATCAGCTTTCCTCTACCCTCTTCTACTCTCTTCAATTCATTCTCCATACAACCACCATGACCATAAACCTAAAGAGATTACTTCTTTAATTAATATCCCTCCAAAAGCTTAGAAAAAAGGCAAAATTTATCTATTTTTTAAATTTAATTTTAATTCCAGTTTAGTTAACATACAGTATTATATTAGTTTCAGGTGTGAAATATGGTAATCCAACATTTCCATGCATCATCCGGTGCCCATCATGACAAATATACTCCTTAATCCCCATCACTTAGTTCACGCATACTCCCACCCACCTCACTGCTGGTAACCATTAGATTGTTTTCTATAATTGAGGCTGTTTCTTGCATTGCCTCTATTTTTTCCTTTGCTCCTTTGTCTGGTTTCTTCAATTCCACATATGAGTGAAACCATGTGGTAGTTGTCTTTCTCTGACTGGTTTATTTCACTTAGCATTATACTCTCTAGCTCCATATATGTTGCAAATGAAAATATCATTTTCTTTATGACTGAATAATATTTATCCATGGACATTTGGGCGGCTTCCATAATTTGGCTACTATAAATAATACTACTGTAAACATGGGGGGGCATGTATTCCTTTGAATTGGTGTATATCTTTTGGATAAATACCCTGTAGTGCAATTACTGGATCTTAGGGTATTTCTATTTTTAACATTTTGAGGAACCTCTGTGCTGTTCTCCAGAGTGGATGCATCAGTTTGCATTTCCACCAACAGTGCAACAGGGTTGCCTTTTCTCCACATCCTCACCAACACCTCACCTCCTTGTGTTTTTTATTTCAGCCATCCTAACAAGTGTGAGGTGATAGCTCACTGTGGTTTTAATTTGCATTTCCCTGACAATGAGTGATGTTGAGCATCTTTGCATGTGTCTATGGACATCTAGATGTCTTTGGATAAATATCTGTTCAAGTCTTCTCCCCATTTTTAAAATTGGATTATTTGTTCTTTGGGTGTTGGGTTTTATAAATTCTTTATGTATTTTGGATACTAACCCTTTATCAGATATGTCATTTGCAAATATACTCTTACATTCAGTAGGTTGCATTTAAATTTTATTGTTTCCTTCACTGTGCAGAAATTTTTTATTTTGATGAAGTCCCAATAATTTATTTTTGCTTTTGTTTCCCTTGTCTTAGGAGACATATCTAGAAGAATGCTGCTACAGCTAATGTTAGGGACATTTCTGCTTGTGCTCTCTTCTAAGATTTTGATGATTTCCTGTCTTGCCTTTAGGTCTTTAATCCATTTTTAATTTGTTTTTGTGTATGGTGCAAGTGGTCCATTTTCATTCTTTTGCATGAAGCCGATCAGTTTTCCCAACACCATTTGTTAAAGAGACTATCTTTTTCCCATTGCATATTCTTTCCTGCTTTGTCAAAAGATTAATTTACCATGTAAATGTGGGTTTATTTCTGGGTTTTCTATTCTGTTCTATTGATCTATGTATCTATTTTTGTGCCAGTACCACACCATTTTGACTACTACAGCTCTGTAATATAAACTGAAGCCTAGAATTGTGATACCTCTGGCTTTGCTTTTCTTTTTCAAGATTGCTTTGGCTATTTGATGTCTTTTATGGTTCCATATAAATTTTAGGGTTTTTGTTCTAGTTCTGTGAAAAATGCTGCTGGTATTTTGACAGGAATTGCATTAAATGTGGAGATTGCTTTGGGTAGTATAGACATTTTAACAGTATTTGTTCTTCCAATCCATGAGCGAATGTCTTTCCATTTGTTTGTGTTGCCTTTAGTTTTTTTCATCAGTGTTTTATAGTTGTCAGGGTACAGGTCTTTCACCTCTTTGGTTAGGTTTCTTCTTAGGGTATCTTATTATTTTGGTACAATTGTAAATGATAGTTTTCTTCATTTCTTTCTGCTGCTTCATTATTAGTGTATTGAAATGCAATGACGTCTGCATATGGTTTTTTTATCCTGTGACTTTACTGAATTCATTTATCAATTCTAATATTTTTTGGTGTAGTCTTTTGGGTTTTCCACATAAAGCATCATGTCATCTGCAAATAATGAAAGTTTTACTTCTTCCTTACCAATTTGGATGTCTTTTATTTCTTTTTGTTGTCTGACCGCTATGACTAGTGCTTCCAATACTGTATTGAATGAAAGTGGTGAAAGTGGACATCTTTGTCTTGTTTCTGACCTTAGGGGGAAAGCTGTCATTTTCCCCTCCAACTGAGTATGATGTTCTCTGTGGATTTTTCCATATATGGCCTTTATTTTGTTGAGATATGTTCCCTCTACACCTACTTTGTTGAGGGCTATTATCCTACATGAATGCTTACTTTATGAAATGCTTTTTCTGCATCTATTGAGATGATCATACGGTTTTTATCCTTTCTCTTATTGATGTGATCACATTGATTGATTTGCAAATATTGAACCACCATTGTATCCTGGGAATAAATCCCACTTGACTGTGGTGAATTATATTTTTAATGCATTGTTGGATTCTGTTTGCCAGTATTTTGCTGAGGGTTTTGCATGTATGTTCATCAGAGATGTTGGTCTGTAGTTCTCCCTTTCTGTGGTATCTATCATTTTGGATCAGGGCGATACTGACCTCATAAAATGAATTTGGAAGTCTTACTTCATCTTCTATTTTTTGAATAGTTTGAGTAGAATAGGTATTAACTCTTTTTAAATGTTTGGTAGCATTCATGGAGCACCTGGGTGGCTCCACTGAGCATCCAACTTCGGCTCAGGTCATAATCTCGAAGTTTGTGAATTTGGGCCCTAGGACAGCTCTGTGCTGACAGCTCAGAGCCTGAGGTCTGTTTCAGATTCTGTGTCTCCCTCTCTGTCTGCACCTACCCCACTCACTCTCTGTCTCTCTCTCTCTCTTTCTCAAAAATATAAAAACTTAAAAAAAATTAAGTGTTTGGGAGCCTTCAAAATGACAATGATTCTTCAATATTACTTTCGCTATTTGGGATTTATACCCAAAATTTGGGATTTATATCCAGTGAAGAAATAAGCAGAAGACCTGAACAGACACTTCTCTAAAGAGGACATCCAGATGGCCAACAGGCACATGAAACAATGCTCAGCATCACTCATCATCAGGAAAACACAAATCAAAACCACACTGAGATACCACCTCACACTGGTCAGGTTGGCTAAAATGAACAAATCAAGAGACTATAGATGCTGGTGAGGGTGTGGAGAAATAGGCACCCTCCTACACTGTTGGTGGGAATGTAAACTGGTGCAGCCGCTCTGGAAAACAGTATGGAGGTTCCTCAAAAAACTATTAATAGAACTCCCTTATGACCCAGCAATAGCACTGCCAGGAATTTACCCAAAGAATACAGAAGTGCTGATGCATAGGAGCACATGTACTCCAATGTTCATAGCGGCACTTTCTACAATAGCCAAATCATAGAAAGAGCCTTAATGTCCATCACCTGATGAATCGATAAAGAAGACGTGGTATATATATACAGTGGAGTACTACATGGCAATGAGAAAGAATGAAATATGGCCATTTGTAGGAAAGTGGATGGACCTCGAGGGTGTCATGCTAAGCGAAATA
>NC_043710.1:48867131-48871989 GCF_006229205.1 Suricata suricatta
GTGCAGCCGCTCTGGAAAACAGTATGGAGGTTCCTCAAAAAACTATTAATAGAACTCCCTTATGACCCAGCAATAGCACTGCCAGGAATTTACCCAAAGAATACAGAAGTGCTGATGCATAGGAGCACATGTACTTCAATGTTCATAGCGGCACTTTCTACAATAGCCAAATCATAGAAAGAGCCTTAATGTCCATCACCTGATGAATCGATAAAGAAGACGTGGTATATATATACAGTGGAGTACTACATGGCAATGAGAAAGAATGAAATATGGCCATTTGTAGGAAAGTGGATGGACCTTGAGGGTGTCATGCTAAGCGAAATAAGTCAGGCAGAGAAGGACAGATACCATATGTTTGCACTCATAGGTCTAACAGGAGAAACCTAACAGAGGAGCATAGGGAGGGGAAGGGGGAAAGAGAGTTGGGGAGAGTGAGGGACACAAATCATGAGAGACTATTGAATATTGAAAACGAACCGAGGACTGAAAGGGGAGGGGGGGAAGTGAGTGATTGTCATGGAGGGGGGGCATTTGTGGGGAGAAGCACTGGGTTTTATATGGAAACCAATTTGACAACAAGCTACTATAAATTAAAAAAAAAAGACGATGATTCTTAACATCACTTGTAGAGTCCTAACTACGGACCCTGTTTTATTTCTCTCTCTCACCCGTCTTCCCTTTGTCTCTAAACACCTAAACTCTAAGAATCAATCATTTGGTCTTCTTTTATTATTCTTTTTAGAAGATTTTTTTTTCTTTTTATGTTTCTTTCTTTCTCTGAAGAAGGAGAGAGCATGCCTATGGGAGAAGGGCAGATGGAGAGAAAGAGAGAAAGAGAGAGAGAGAGAGAGAGAGAGAGAGAGAGAGAGAGACTTAAGCTTGCTCCAGGCCCAGCTCAGAGACTGACATGGGGCTTGTTCTCACAACTATGAGATCATGACCTGAGCTGAAATCAAGAATAGACATTCAACTGACTGAGCCACCCAGGTGGCCCTTGGTCTTCTTTAAAATCCTTAAATATGTCCATATTCTTTTTTTAAATGTTTATTTTATTTTTGAGAGAAAGAGACAGAGCATGGGTAGGGGAGAAGTAGAGAGAAAAGGAGACAGAATTTGAAGCAGGCTCCGAGTTGTCAGCAGAGCCTGACACAGCACTTGAACCCACGAACCATGAGATCATGACCTGAGCCAAAGTCGGGTGCTTCACTGTCTGAGTCACCCAAGCACCTCAAATGTGTCAATAGCCTTTGCTGCCTCAGGACCCTCTCACATTCAGTGCCTCCACCTGCCTGAATTAATTTTTCCCCTCACCTTGGTAACACATACTTATGCTATAGACACCAACTTGACTGTTGTTTCCTATCCTCTAAGAAGCCTTGTTGAGGCTCCAGAACTAATTAAGTATACCTGTATAACTAAGTATACCTGTATAACTCTGCATATCTTCTTCAGAATACTCAGCACATTTACAGTTACAGATTTAATATTTGTTTTTTCCACAAAGCTGGAAGCTTTCCATAGATACTATGGTGTCTTTGCTCTTTCCCTATACATCTAATTTACAAACAAGCCTAAATGCATAGTTGAAATGAGTGAATGAAGAAGTACTAAGTGAATGGATGACTGAATGAGCTTTTGCTCTGGCATGAACCTCTGACTGTGCTGCCTTACAGTCCTGGCCACTGAGCTGCTGAATGCTTCACGTCGGCTCAAGTAACTGAACTTGAACGTCAGGGTCAGGTCCTCCTACCACTGTGACAGGCTTTTACAGAAACTCATGCTCACCACAATTATGCCACTGCCTCCACACTGTTTAACAGACTGACAACTAGAATCTCAGCCTAGTTTAGTAAAATCTTTGTAATCACCCTCCTCTGCTGAATGATGTCTCCCTCGTGTATTTGCATGGCTGCAGAGTTAGAAGATCTAGTAATCAAATGTTAGTGACAGGAGTGGTACCAATGACACTAGTGTTGGCAGCAGAAGCTGACACTATGAGATTGTTTACTACATTCCAGGTACTGTTCTCAGTGATTTACACATATTGACCTAATTAATCCACAGAATAACCTTATGAAGGTTTTTTTTTCCCAATCTGGTTTTTGTTTTGTTTGTTTGTTTGTTTGTTTGTTTTACAGAAGATGTTACTGAGGTACACAAAGGTTAAGCAAAAGCTCAAGGTCACACATATCCTCTTCATATCTTGCCTTCTTGTAAGGCATATAGTCTCTGGAGGGCTGGAGTGAAGGGCTCTTTGAAACATCAGCACCACTACAGGACTTTCATCTGTCCCAGGCACATTGCTTTCCAGCCAACTCTTCCTGTTCAGAGTTCAGGGTAGACATTTCTGCGTTAGATATGTCAGGGTAGCTTGTATCAGACCAACTTTCTGGCACAAAATAATAAGGTGGATAGATATCTTCAAATGTTTGAAAGCGCAGACTTGTCCATTCCATTAAAGATGAAGTAGCTCCATTCCTCTCAGGTCCTCCCTCTTGTTGGCAAAAAACAAACAAAACTCCAAAAAACTTAAAAAAAAAAAACCCAAAGAACCCTTACAGATAAAACAAGCAAGCAGAGGAATTGAGTAGCAAACAGCAGTGAGTCCCTGGGTTTCCTTCTATCCTGGACGGGGTGCTATGGAATCCTCCAATCCAGCCCTAAGGGACCCAGACAAAAAGAATGCTAAGCAAACCCAGGTTCTCCTAGCCAAAGTGGAAAAGTGTGGCCTTAACAGAACAGAGCGCCTTTTGGCAATGCCTGCCCTATTCCAGACAAATACCTGTGGAAAATCATACCTGCCACTCACCTCCAAGTTTCAGTGGGGCCAAGCAGGTTGCTGATATGCGCCCCACCCACCCTCTGATTCCCCGAGCAGGGTGATATCAGTGGAGTCCAGTGGGGAAATGAGCTGCCACTGTCACCTGGCAGCATGAGACTTACTGAGGGAGTGTGAGGGGGGCTGATGGTATCTGCTCCTCCACCTTCAACCCTACTCGGGAGGGCACCAGTGGGGGGCTGAGCTTTCTGCCCATGCTCTGCATCAATAAGGGAAGTGAACCCTCTCTGTTTCCCCCTTAGTAGTAGTGGAACCCCAAAAAGAGCTGAGCTTGCTTGGAAGCAAGGAGGTATGAGCGAGTGTTGTACTGTCATTGAGAAAGAGCCATCAGGGTTGAACTTCCATCTCAGTCATCTACAGGGAGGCAGTGCGAGTTGGCACTGCATTTTGCTAGAGTTGTGTCAGTAGTGCTCAGTAGGAAGCTGAACACACACACACACACATGATGCTTGCAGCTACACCTCAAAAGGTCTGAAAATGCGTTTCATACACCTAACCTACAGGACGCCTAGCCCAGCCTTCCTTATGTGCTCAGAACACTAACATTAGCCTACAGTTGGGCAAAACCACCTGACACAATCCTATTTTATAATAAAATATTAAGTATCTCATGTAATTTATTGCATACTATACTGAAAGTGAAAAACAGAATGGTTTTAAGAGCACAGAATTGTTGTGGGTGTCTCAGTTGTGAGCTCTCCTGTTGCAACTCCACACCACTGCCCAGCATCACAAGTGCTGGGAAAATGTGAAAGTTCAAAATTGAAGTACAGCTTCTACCGAATGCAAATTGTTTTCACACCGATGTAAAATTAAAAAAAAAATCAGAAGTCAAAACTGTCATGAGTTAGGGACCATCTGTACTAAAAGCGAAGAATTGGCAAATGTATTTACAGCTGGAAAAAATATAGCCTTCAGAGATGAAGGAGTAATAAAGACATTTCAGATGAAGGAAAACTATGAGAATGTGCTGTTAACAAAACTATCTTTAAGTGACTGCTAAAGTAAGCTCTCTAAATAGAAAATAGGTGATTCGAATAAAAAAGACCTGGGACCTCAGTATTTGAAAAATAACATACAACTGTATGAAAATAAAAAGGCAAATATCGAAACATGTGAGATTCAGCTAAAGCAGCGCTAAGAAAAACATTCAAAGCACTAATGTTCACAACACTTAAAAGGAAAGGTCCCTAGAATATATAAAATAATTTTGAAGAGAAGAAGAAAGTGGAGGGAATCACCAGTGCAGTACTGTTGGAAGAGCAGATGCATAAACCACTGAGGCTGACTAGAGAACCCAGAGAAAGACCTAGACAAGTGTGCTCAGCTGATTTTTTAAAAAGGTACAAAGGAATCCAATGAAAGAAGGAAGGGCTTTCAACAAAAGGCACTGGAGGAATGAGACATCCATGGAGGGCAGAAGCAACTCAACGTAAACCACACATTTTATATAAGTTTTAACTCAAAACAGAACAAGGACCGAGATGTAAAATGTATAACTATAAACTTATAAAATAGGAGAAAATATTCAAGATGTAGAACTAGTTTAAAGGTTCTTAGAAATGACACCAAAACTATAATCCATTAACAGATTCATTCACCTCCTTTTGTGGAAATACTGTGTTACAAAACATGTTTTGATTCACTGATGCATGCTAATATGTACATATGCACACACACATATTTACACATATTTTAAAACTGTACAGTTTGTACTAGAAAAAATAGTGATGTCAGGATATATCAGGGATTAGTTAATACTTTAAATGTACACAAAGTGACGATTTGATTAGAAATACTCCGCTTTTTCCACTTTCATTTATCAGCAGTCCATACACTTTTAAATGTCTGGTGTTCTTTTATTCCCCATCTGAGGGACGAACCTGTTTGTCTTGCCCAGTACCTTCCTCAGGGCTGCCTGCATGTCTCTGTTTCTGAGACTGTAAACAATGGGGTTAAGCAGAGGGGTCAGCACTGTGTACGTGACCGCCATCAGCATGTCTTCACGGAATGAGT
>NC_043710.1:48872089-48894091 GCF_006229205.1 Suricata suricatta
ATCACAGGCCAGGCAGAGCACAGGTGAGATGTCACAGAAGAAGTGTTCAATGATGTTGGAGTCACAGAAAGACAAGCTGAATACAGTGATGACAATGCACAGAGAAACCAGGAACCCAGCCATCCAGGAGGCCATCATGAACTGAAAGCAGATCTTATGGGTCATCAAGGTCTTATAGTGCAGTGGGCTGTGAATGGCAGTGTAACGGTCGTAAGACATGGCGGCCATGACGAAGCAGTTATTGGCCGCTAAACCAAAGAAGAAAAACATCTGTGTGGCACACTCAGGAAGAGAGATGGTCTTGCTGTCTGATAACAAGTCCACTAACATGCGGGGAATGATTACCATAGTGGCACAAGTTTCTGAGAAGGACAGGCCACAGAGAAAAAAATACATGGGGGTGTGAAGGTTGTGACTGAGCTGGATGGCCACCATTATGCACACATTTGCAGCCAGGATGGTCACATGGGAGAAGAAAATCATCACAAAGAGGAGACCCTGCAGGTCTGGGAAACTGGAAAACCCCCACAGAAGGAAGGTGCTCACCACAGTATGATTGCCTGTCATCCTGATTCGGGCAGCAACTTTCTTCCAAAGATGTAGAACTTTTTGAGGTTAAGACTGGAGATGGCTATAAAAATCTGCCACCGCACAGATCTTGCCTAGACTTTAATCAGGGGAACTGGGACAAGTCTCAGGCAAATCTGCATGGGAAAGCCTGAGAAAGAGATGCTAAATACACTGGATTGAAGTCAAGTTCAGGAGTCAGGGTGATCAGAATGATTCTAGTAGGAGAATCTGTATGAATGACTTCAGGTGGGTCCAAATATCTTCTTGGATCCTACTCACAAAATCACTCTTATCTCTCTCTTTTCCAAGCAGGATCTAAATGTAATCAGAAAAATAGGAATAAAATTGCTTTGTTCTCACCCACTGGATATTATGATGCCACATTTTCAAATACCTTTTGAGAACTACTGGTAACCTGGTACTTTGATGTGCTTAATAAACTATTGATTCAATGAACGATATAATCCAAAAATTTTAATTGTTTAGAATGGATATGTCATTTAAAAAAATTTAGGGAGGTTAATGCGATACTTTTTCATCAGTGCATCACCATGAACCAGCTCCAAAGGTGATAACTGTAGCCATGACTAGACCATAGACATGAAGATAACATGTTGTAACTTCTGCTAGATTTCTATCCATGGCAGTATTCGATTTGCAAAGATTAAAAACAGAGATATATACAATATTATTTGCTCTTAATACATATCAATAATTTTTAAGTTCTTAAGAACTTCTCATTGAAGTTTTTTTCTATCATGTATATACAATATAATGGACTAGTCTGAAGTCAACATGATTTTGAAAGTACTGTCTCATTCTAGAATGCATATTCTGGTCATAACATTTGAGTCAACTTCTGAGTTTTTAGCAAAACATCCAGGACATTTTCTAGCGGGTATACTTGTTATGTGGTTTGCTCTGAAGTGCAGATCTGAATAGAATCCGTTCAAATTCCTCAGATCAATTTGGGAAATCATATTTCTATTTTTCATTAAACATCTGATCTTATAACATGTGAGGGCAGAAAAGTGATAGGAAGACACTTGATAGAATTTTAATTAAATTTTTTTATTATGCTTATTTATTTTGAGACAGACAGAGTACAAGCAGGGGAGGGGCAGAGAGAGAGGGAGACACAAACTCTGAAGCAGGCTCCAGGCTCTGAGATATCAGTGCAGAGCGCGACACAGGGCTTAAACCCACAAGCTGTGGGATCATGACCTGAGCTCAACCAACTGAGCCACCAGGTGCCCCAAGAAAATTTTAGTTTTAACTTCAATCACTCTTAAAGGTGAAGGGAAAGAAAAATAGTAAGGAATCAGCAGTGGAAAATGAAGGCGTGTAAGAGAAAGAAATAAACTGGAAATTACTCCATAGGGTTCACAAAGATTAAAAACAAAAGAAAACAAATATATTGTGAGTTGAGGAGCTGATGTTCTCTATTTGCATTGCAGTTGTAGGCAAAGGATACGAGAGGAGTCAGGCCACATAACCAGCCCCTGCTTAATACCTTTAAGGTGCTGGGTACATAGAGCTGTCTCACATAATCCTCACAAGTCTGTAAGGAATTCGCATCCTGATTTCTAAAAAGATGAAACCAAGATACAGAGTGGTTAAATGACTATAGAAGTCATGAATTCATTCAATACATGTTGATTAAATGCATATGGTGTGCCAAGTATTTTATACATAGGAAACGACATGGAACCAGACACACAGGATCTCTGCGACGTGAGAGTAAATGACTGCTTTTGTTGGTGGAGTCAGGGAAGCCCTCTCTCTGAGAGGATGACACGCTTAAATGAAAACTAGAATGGCAACAAGTCACTAACAGGTGGAGTCAGGGGAGAGAACGTTAGGGGTACAGTTCACAGTCAGCACAAAGATCCTATGTGGCAAACTCACCCACCCAAGCAATCTTCAACCTTGACCCATCTGGCTTGTCTTTGAGACCACACCATGCTCCTTTTCCTTGGAAGGTTCCCAGTCTATTCACCTCTAAAGGAAATGTTTTTCCATTCTCATCGCTTCAGCTACCATTTACCTTGTGTGACTCTCCAATTTCTGCCTCTACCACAAAAGAATCTCCAACATCCTCTGGTACATTTCCAGTGCCAGTGTGCCCTCTCAGTATTGAATGCAGGATTTCCAAAACAGGCTTGGCCATATTTCCCCCATCAGACCCAATTTTGACTCCTTCCTCACCTTTATACACCAACAAGCCCCTTCCAAAATTCCAGATGTCTGATTATCCTCATCTTTTTTTTTTTTTTAATTGCCCCTGCTATTGTTCTGGAACTTTTTCACAGAGTGAATATGGTGCCTGTTACTAGTCATAAATCTGTTGCATTTTTATTTTATTCACCACCCTATAACCAGAAGTTAGATTTATAAACACAGGATATGTTAAGTCACGGATAGTGTCAAAAATAGTGAATAGCTACACTGTGTACAGGAGGAAATCAAAACATCCCAGCATGATGTCCAATCCTCATCACAACGAATCCCTGGCTCCTGGCTCAGTTTCTTTCATATCCTTCTACCTACCCAACCAGGCAACACACCTTCCATTTACCAGACACATCAAAACCCTCATGTTGCTATGCCTTTTTTCTTTTTCAAATTCTTTTTTTAAGTTTATTTATTTTTGAGAGAGAGAGAGAGAGAGATTGAGAGAGAGAGAGAGAATGAACAAACATGCACGTCCATGGAAGGGGCAGAGAATCCCAAGCAGTCAGCACACAGCCCCACATGCTGGTTGAACCCACCACAAACCACTAGATCATGATCTGAGCCAAAAATCAAGAGTCAGATTCCAAACCCACTGAGCCTCCCAGGTGTCCCTGCCCTGTCTTTTTCAAAAGGTGCTCTCTCTGCTGCCTCCATTTCTTTGCACCATTTTATTTCCTATCAGACTTTCACTCATTTTCCAGGCCGTAGTTTAGATTAATTCGACTCCTCATTCTCTCTTGTTGTCCATGTTTTCTATGTTCTACGATCCTAACTAATAAACTCTCCTGTATCCTACTCGACCTCTCATGTGGATTTTTGTAACAGCCTCCCCTTTTTCTCTCAAGTTCTACCCTTCAGGTACCACCAGCTTTTCTATGTTCTATCTACACTCACGCTACATCTCTTCAGTACAGACTTCTTTTAGATCTCCTTTGCTTACACACCAGTTAATTCTAATAACTTCTAATCTTAATTGTACGACTTAGTTATCCTATATCCTCTCAGCTATCCTAAGAGATAAGCACTATTATTATGATCACATTTGCAGTGAGAAAACTATGGCTTAGCGAGGCACTTAGCTTGCCAGAGGTGATAACACCTGTAAGTGTGCATGCACAGTACGTCTACAGCAAGGCAGTGACTCTGGAGACTCACTTGTTTGATAATAGGGCTAGTTGATAATAAAGCCTCACTCACTAAAAGTGCCTTTGCATGGCATTCCAAGTCTTACTGTTCAGCCTCATTTCCTGCTGCCAACCTTCTCCATATGGGGAACATCCCACTGTTTCCAAAAAATAGTATGTCCTTCAAGGCTCCTCTACTTTGCATGTTTTTTTTTTTAATGTGTAATGTTCTTCCTGCCCTTCTCTGCCTGCTAAAACGTAGCTTTCATGAACAAATGATTCAACGTCTTCTCCCTCTGAAGCTGCCTCAAACCTACCAGTTGTATTAGTCATGTCTTCTTTCAGATTCACATCCCATTTTATTGTGATGAGATGAGGGTTGTCTTTTAAATAAAATAATTTTTAGCTTGACTCCTGTGTTTGATAGGGCAGAGACTTATTTTAAAATTCTGTCTCCCCAAGTTGTAGGCTAAGCATCATGAATGCACAGCTTTTACTAAGATTTTTTTTCAAAATCTGCAGGAAAAATGGAATAGCATATTCTCCAGAAAGCCTCCATGATTGCTACTTCAATGTACTCATCAGTATACTACTTGGTTGACTCAGTATTTATCTTATTTGGACATGTACTGAAGATAGTTGGTTGCTCTCAAAATACATTTTAAGAGTGATGTCACCTAGTAGTGTGAGTACATATATAGATATTTCTACATTCTTGCTTAATTTATAAGAGGTCAACAAAAAAATTCTCAAAAATTCTGGCATTGGTTGCTGAAAGTCCAGGAGAAACAACCATTTGTGAATTCTAGACATAACCTCTATTTACTATAGTACTGACCTACATTAGTGATCATCATTCTAAGGGGCATTTCAGTATCGCCAGAGGAGCTTTATGAAAACAACACATCTCCACTCACATCCACAAGTTTTTTGCAAGCTTCTCTGAGAAATGGCCAGGGTGTGAGGGTATATGTACTCTACATAATCTTTCTCATGGTTTTTGGTTGAAAAGTTTTGACTTTCATGATACATTCTTTTCATATATGTTGATGGTAAGTTCTGTTTTTTAAAATACTATTCCAGTACATTGGTGATAGAAGATGATGTCTACAGGACATTGTTTCCATTCTTCCTGATGACCTCAGTAGGTGCTGGAGAGCAAATGCCTATCCAACTTCTCAGCCCTTCTGTTTGTTTTCCCCACGTCTTGCCCTCTTTATTAACCTGGCTTTTGCCTTGAGTTTACTATCCTATTCTGTTTTCAGTTCTTCAAATTTTTCTCCTGTGGAGTTTTTGGGAATCCCTCTCTACCCAGGAGTAAAGAGTTGACATTTTTAATTTATAGCTACTCTGAGGCCACAGTTTCTTTAATACCTTCTAACATACTATTAACACCATGCATAGTTAATTATTAGTGGATATAGAAAAATGTTCATTATAGGGAGTAAAACAACTTTAAAATTCCTACCTTCCACAGAATGGAGATCACCTCTAGTCCTTTACAGTCATAAGGTAGTAAGCTTTAAGGACATACAGTCTTGCAACTCAAGTGGTTTTCCACAGTTCTTGCTGTGAGATCATGTGTCTAATTCAGGGATAAGTTTTAAGGCGATTTTCCCCTTTGAATGCCTGTGCTGAGTCCCCTCATGTCTTAAAGTCTTATGTTATGACTCCTATAACATAAAAGGTTGAGTCTTCTCCATTCCTTAAGAATGGAATTCAGTACCATGAAGATTTTAATGAGTGTTTTGGGGCACTGGAGACCATTATCTTGAGACCACTGCTTTAGACGTCAGGAGTCTTTTGCTCTGTAGATCTAGTACCCACTGTGGTGGCCTCCAAAATATTTTTAAGTCTGAACATACCATAGAGACTTCCCAGTGACATTTGTACTTCTTCTTCTGAATAACAATCAAAATGACAGAAATTCAACTTGTTAAAAATATAACTTGGGATATAGATATTCCCTCAAGGATACTTTACTCCCTGTCAAATATCGTTTATTTTGTAATTCTGAAAATTTGCCAAGTCTCTCAGATCTCCTCTGCCCTATACACAGAGCAAGGGAAGGGCAGGTCTTGAGAAGCTATTGCCTGGGGAAATGTTCAGAAGAAAGTGAGTATGAAGAAAATGAACACACAGCGCGAGCAATGTGATTTCTTTCTCATGAGGCAACTCTGCTGGGGAGGACCTTCCGAAAAAAGAAATCCCCAGTCACTACACTGCTATTCATGATATTCACAACAGCTCCTAATTGCCTCTCTCATCAGCTTGGACTTCACGGCCTTCCTCCATCTGTGCTATCGTCCACCTAATTTGCAATCAAGTCTTTTCTCCAACATCTGCTATCATAACCCTCAATAATTGTGGCAAGCCAATCAATACACTGTCTTCTGATTAAATTCTGCACTTTCCTCATTCTGAAGTCTATTCTGTCTGGAAATCCCAGACTAGTTTCCTAGTTTTTCCTATCCAAACTCCTGCCCATTCTTCAAGGTTCAGAACAAATACCTATCCAAGAAGCCCTTTATTTGTATAAAGTTAAAAGCCAAGAGAAAAGTTAAGAAGGAATTTTATTAGGAGAGATACATTTTCTTACTTTCAAGTTTTCATTTAAATTCAGTGCAATATTGGTTTCAAGAGTCAAATTTACGGATTCATCACTTACATACAACACCCAGTGCTCATCATAACAAGGGCCCTCCTTATTACCCATCCCCCAGTCAGCCCATTCTCCATCTACTTCCCTCCATTAACCCTCACTTTGTTCTTTATCTTTTAAGAGTCCCTTATGGTTTGTTTCCTCCTCTTTCCCTCTCTCCCTATATGTTCATCTGTTTTGTTTCTGAAATTTCACTTATGAGTGAAATCATATGGTATTTGTCTTTCTCTGAATGACTTAATTCTCTTAGAACAATATACTCTAGCTCCATTCACATCATTGCAGATGGAAAGATTTCATTCTTTTTGATGGCTGAGTGATATTCCATTGTGATATCCATATCCATATGATATACATATATCACCTCTTCTTTATCCATTCATCAGTGGATGAACATTTGGGCTTTCTCCATAGTATGGCTATTGTTCACAGTGCTACCAGAAGCATCAGGGTGCACATACACTTTTGAATCTGTATTTTTGTATCCTTTGGGTATACCCAGCAGTGCAATTGCTGGGTCATAGGGTAGTTCTGTTTTTAACTTTTTGAGGAACCTCCATCTTATTCTCCAGAATGGCTGCATTCCCACTAACAGTGTAAGAGGGGTCCCCTTTCTCTGAATCCTCATTGTCGTGTTAATTTTAGCCATTCTGACAGGTGTGAGGTAGTATCTCTTCATAGTTTTGATTTGTATTTTTCTGATGATGAGTGATGTTGAACATCTTTTCATGTGTCTGTTAGCCTTCTGGATGTCTTCTTTGGAAAAGTGTCTATTCATGTCTTTGAGAGGCACTTACTTTTTGTTTTTATCTTTTTTATTAAAAAATTTAATGTTTATTTATTTTTGAAAGAAAAAGAGCATGAGTCAGGGAGGGTGAGAGAGGGAGACACAGAATCTGAAGCAGACTCCAGGCTCTGAGCTGTTGGCACAGAGCCTGATGTTGGGCTCGTGAGATCATGACCTGAGCTTAAGTCAGACGCTCAACCAACTGAGCTACTTAGGCGCCCCTCAAAGGCACTTACTTTGGATGTCCTCCAATGCATTCTAAAACTTTAGTCCTAACAGATATGATTCAACAGTCTAGTGAGCTGTAGATAACAGTAAAATGGAACTTTTAAAACTAGACAGACATTTTATGCCTTTCCTAGATCTCTCTTGCCAAGCCAGTGAACAGCTTCTTTGAGAGCTGGCTGCAAATGTTCAAAACAGTACTCTTGAAAATTGATCCCTGCTGAAAAGAGACTGAAAATATCTGGGAGTAAATGTCCTCACTCCCAGGGTGGCCCATAGCCAACAACTGAATGAAATAGTGACTTAAGAACAACAATGACAAGTACACCCCATCACTGCAGGGTAGGACAACCCTGAGGTGCCATCCCATTTTTCAGTGCTCCCTGTGGGATCAGAATGAAGCTACATTTTAGCAGAGCCCACAGCTTTATCTGGCTTCTCCTGCTTCCCTCTCATCCTTATAGTTTTCCCTAGAGATCACTCTTCCCTAAACCATTTACTGATCATAAGCTAGTCTTAAGACTGTTTCGATGCATATGCAGACTGAGGGCTGTATATACCTTACTATGCACACTCAAAATTTAAAAAAAATCAAATATAAACATGAGGTTCTGATTGCTGCCTCAGATTCCTCCTCCCTGAGGGACTGGTTCTAAGCCTTACCCATCACTGAGAGTCATGTTGGTGGAATTTCTGTCTAGGAGTCTTGTTGCTCTTGCTCCTTGCCCTGCTGGGATTTCTATTTCTTGTCAATTGGCTCTGTTAGTAGAGACTGGACTAACGCAAGCAACCATGTTTTCTGTGACCTTGCTCCTTTGTTAAATTCTCCGGTTCTGATATCAGTATCCCCACAGTTGTCCCCTTACTGATGGCTGGCTCCATCACTGTGGTCCCCGTGTGTGTCCCAGCCATCTCCTGCATCTGTGTCCTCATTACCATCCTGAAGATGCACTCCACCGAGGGATGCCACAAGGCCATCTCCACCTGTGTGTCCCACCTCAGAGCGGTCACTCTGTGCTATGGGACCATCACATATTCATTTATGTGATGCCCAAGTCCAGCTACTCAACAGACCAGAACAAGGTGGTGTCTGTGTTCTACACGGTGGTGATCACCATGTTGAACCCCCTCATCTACAGCCTCAAGAACAGTGAGATTGAAAGGGGCTCTGAAGATCAGTGAGGTTGGCAATAAAGTATTTTCTTAATGCAATCTGTTATTTTATGGTATTTGATATAATAATATACCATAATAATAAAAGAAGTGGTGGCTGGGTGGCTCAGTTGGTTAAGCATCCAACTTTGGCTTAGGTCATGATCTCATAGCTTGTAAGTTTGAGCCCTGCCATCAGGCACTATGCTGAAAGCTCAGAGTCTGGAGCCTGCTTTGGATTCTGTGATCTTCATCTCTCTTACCCTCCCCCACTCATGCTCTTTTTCTCTCAAAAGTAAATATACATAAAAAAATAATAAAATGAAATGGTGTCTGTGGTGTGAATATATTAGTCCTTATGTCATAAGGAGTTTGGAGTAAATTAAGGGGGTGGATTTTTTTTATATCCAATTGTAAATCAGAGGCCCATGGTGAGTTACTTTAATGAAATGAAATTCATAATTAGAAACACACATCGATTCATGTGAAAAAAATACCTTATCAGTTGAAACCCTTTTAAAATAAATTCACATACTTTCTTCATGTTCTCTACCATAAGTTAGGGTTATTGTACCTCCAAATCTTTAAGACATTTTCTATAACATTTTATCTTGCAATGAGTATGTTAACTCTACATATATGTGCTGCCGAAGCAAGCACAAGTGTGAACTCTACATACGACTGAGTACCTCTGAGAGGAAATGACAAAGTGGAACCAGATAGAAAACTGGTGGAACTGTTTTCTTACAGGAAGGTTATCTGCTGGGGATGGGCTTTGTGAACCCATGACACTCTGGCCTGTGTATCTGGTCTCTGGCATACCTCTGGGGTACCCAGAGAAGAGGAGGTATGGATGTCCCTGAATGACCTATGAATTATGTCAGGTCAAAACAGGTCACTTCTCTGTGGGAATGAGCAGGGTTCCTGGCCTCCATAGGGGCAAGGAATAAACAAACTCTTAGAGTGACTCATTCATGGTCAACCCTATCCTGCCCAGGAGACTGGAGGGAATGGACTGGCTCTCCTCTGAATTTTTTACTGCACCCCGTGGAGACTTAACCACTTTCACAGGCTGACAATGACCACATTTATTTACTCTTCCTGCCCCCACTTCAGTGTTTCAGACACACAATCTCTCTTTTTGCTGATAAACTCATCGGGCATTAATCATTTCCTTCATACTGTTATTCTTTCATACATTCAAAAATTGTACTGAATGACCTTTTTGAATGCATGAAAGAAATGTAATTTTATTGAATGATCTTATATTCCAGGGATTGTCCTAGGCTAGGGAATTTATGTGACAAGCATGCAGAAATACTTGCCCACATGGGATTTATCTTACAGCATGGGGGAGGCAATAACATAAAGAAGTTGGTGAAACAGATTATTAGAAGGAGAAAGAAAAAGCAGAGTAAGGAAGGCTAACATGTTAGGAGCTGGGAGGGGTCAATGCAGTGTCACCGGAAAGATAATATCTAAGCATGGATGCAGGAGGTAAGGGCATTTCGTGTCTTGTCAAGTAATATGGTTACTTGTGGGCATAGGTGCAAGTTTAATCTTCCATTCATATGCATATAGTTTACCTTTAAGGCAATGGATGGCTTGCTTGATCATTTTAACCAATCCAGTGGTGAGCACAACCAAAACAAATGATACAACGTTAAATATATCTGAAACACATTAGAAGATAACAAGGATGCCTCACCAGTGACTGTGAGAACACAGAGAAGTAGACCTAACACTCAAAAGTGCTTTTGAGGGTGCCTGGCTAGCTTACTCAGTATAACACTTGACTCTTGATCTCAGGATTATAAGTTTAGCCCCACATTGTATGTAGAGATTACTTAAAAAAATCTTTATTGGGGTGCCTGGGTGGCTCAGTCAGCTAGGTGTCTAACTTCAGGTCATGATTTCACAGCTCATGAATTCAAGCCCCATGTCAGGCTCTGTGCTGACAGCTCAGAGCCTGCAGCCTGCTTTAGATTCTGTGTCTCTGGCTCTCTGTCCCTCCCCCACTTGCACTTTGTCTCTCCCTCTCTCTCAAAAATAAACATTTTTTAAAAATAAAAAAATCTTTATTAAAAATGCTTTTGCCATGAGAGATTTTGACAAGTCAGAAGGAGGTGTTGTTATCAACCCAGGCTATGGATTGAGTTCTTCTGGGATGAGAGGAGGTTAAGTCAACATCTAGCACGTGTCCAGGTGCACAATTCTAAGTGATACACCTCACGTATATCCTTAGGATAAAAGGAACCCTGAAGTGAAAAAGTCTTATGGAGATCTGCAGCCCTGGAGATGTAGTGTTTCAAGCCCTGACTTGGAGAGAAGATGGCCGAGGAGAGGTAGTGCCTCAAGGAGAACTGAATAAGCAAACAACTGAAGCCTCAATTATTCCTGTGGACGATTATTCAAATACAATCACTAGCCCACAGTGAAAGATAACGACTTGCAAGAAAGGAAACAAGGTCCCAAACATGGAAGCCAATGCAAGCAACAAATAGCAGACACAGAACCACTCAGATTTAAGAAATGGGAATTAATAGACACAGACTGTAATAGTACTTTCTTTACACACACACACACACACACACACACACACACACACACACACACGAAGAAGATGATAGCAATGTCAACATCCTGGATGTAGTATTATCCTATAGTTTCACAAGATGTTCCCTTTAGGAGACACTGGGTTGAGAGTACACAAGAACGCTGTATTATTCAGTACAACAGAACATGAACTGAAAATTATCTCAAAGAGTGTAGTTCACAAAGGGGGGCAGGCCCCGGGCACCAAGGCATTCTGAGCAGCCGTTGCTGCTCATATCTATTGCTGCACTCGGCCAGTGAGCTCCCTGAAACAGGGGCCACATTTTAGTCACGATGTATCCATGGATAAAGTATAGTCTATTGGTTGCTCCATAAATGCCTGTAAACAAGAACTTCAGTGAGAATTATCACCACAGGAAGTAAGTGCTAAAAGTTGAAAAGCAGGAACTGGGAGAGCTGTCTTGGAAGGGGTGGGACACGGATAGTGTCCTCATGAAAAATGTTGAAGGCGATCAAGAGCTACAAAAGCAAAATGGGCTTAAGTATCCTGGAAAGCAGGAAAAGCCCATACTGGGAGCTCACCATCGGGTATCACTTTTCACCTTGAGGAATTGGCTAAATGTAGTGTCTAACAGGCTAGAAAGCAGATAACCCACATTACTTACAGATAAACCAACCGAGATTTTTGAAGCTGTAAGAGGCTGGGAAATTCTAGTTCAAGGTCAAGCAAGGAGAGAGGGTCCTAGTAAAACTCCTATGTTTTCAACCAGAACACTCAGAGCAAGGCAAACCAGTAGTAGTCTGAGCATCACAAAGACTGAAGCCCAGCTTCCAGTAATCTCAATACCATCTTGGATTAAGGTGTTTGCTTCACCCTAAATGCCTGGCTGAAGGAAAAATCATTTCTGGATGAGATTTAAATCATCCATATTCTCAAGTTTCCTCTACGATTTGCTTTTAGCACTGAGGTATAATTAACACATAAGAATTACATATATTTAAAGCCTACTACTCTTATGCTTCCTTATACATATATATAGTGAGATAATCACCATAATCAAGTTAATTAACATATCCATCACCTCTCATGGTCTCACAGGAGTAAGTCTTCATGATTCTTTTTTCATGATTTTTTTCTTCCTCTTTGCATGTTTGATTTCTCCTTCCTTGGTTCTTTCTCTCAGCCTTCCATTTTTCCTCTTTCATTCCTTCTTTTCTCCATTCCTCCTTTCTTGTATCGTTAGAGCCAACTGATAGACAAATTCCTAAAAATGAATAGTAGGGGTGCCTGGGTGGCTCAGTTGGTTAAGTGTCTGACTTCTGCTCAGGTCAGGAGCTCACAGTTTGTGAGTTTGAACCCTACATTGGACTCTGCACTGAAAGCTCAGAGCCTGAAGCCTGCTTCAGGATCTGTGTCTCCCTCCCTCTCTCTCTCTCTCTGCCTATCCCCAACTCATGCTCTATCTCTCCCTCTCTCAAAAATCAATAAACATTAAAAGAAGAGTTCTTAATAAAAAGAAAAAAATTAATAATAATGAACAGAAGTTTTGTAAGTACCCCCTTTCAAAGTTCTGCACAAAACCCAGGACTCTTACTTTATACCCAGACAGAACACGGAGTTTTTCAGCAGTTCTTTGTTAGTTTACGAGACACAACTGATTGTTGTATGTTGATGCGTACTATGCAACTTTCTTAATTTTTTCCAAAGTTCTTTGGTGGGTCTTTAGGATTTTCCATACGTAAGATCATGTTATCTAAAAACGGTGACAGTTTTACTTCTTCCATTTTGTTTTGGATTAAAAATTCTTCCATTCTGTTTTGGATAAAAAATTCTTTATCTTGCCTAATTGCTCTGGCTAGGACTTCCAGTACCATGTTAAACAAGGAATTCTAACAGTGGCTGTCCTTTTGTTGCTCCTATTCCTGGAGGAAAGTTTTTAATCTTTCACTGTTGGGTATGATTTTAGCTGTGGTCTCGTCACTTATGGCCTTTATTACGTCAGGGTCCAACCTTCAGTTCTTAATTTGTAGAGTTTTTATTATGAAACTATGTTGAATTTTGTAGATGCTTTTTCTGCATCTGTGGAGATGATAATGAGATTTTAATTTTTTTATTCTATTTATGTGGTATGTCACACTTATGACCTGCATTATGTTGAATCATTCTTATATGCCAAGGATAAATCCCAGTTTATTATGGTATAAAGTAATTTTAACATGCTGTTAAATTGGGTTATTTTATTGAAAGTTTTTGCTTCTGTGTTCATCAGGGAACTGCCTTCTAATTTTTTTTTTTTCTAGAGTGTCCTTACCTGTCTTTGGTATCAGGGTAATGTGTACCTTTTAAATGAGATTGGAAATATTCTTTTCATTCTTTTGGAAGAGTTTGAGAAGGATTGGTGTTAACTCTTCTTTAAATGCTTGCTAGAATTCATCCATGAAACCACGTGGTCCTCAGTTTTTCTTTGTTAAAGGTTTTTGATTTTTGCTTCAATTTCCTTACTCACTATTAGTGTCCAGATTTTCTATTTCTTCATGTTCAGTCTTGTTAGTGTTGTTTCTAGGATTCACCCATTTCTTCTAAGTCCTCCAATTTGTTGGTGTTCAGTTGTTCATAGTTCTCTTATGATCCTCTGTATTTCTGTGGTGTCAGCTGTTCTGTGTCTTTTGTCATTCCTAATTTTTGAGTCTTTTCTCTTTCTTTATTAGTTACTCAAAGATTTGTCAATTTTGTTTTTCTTTCCAAAGAAGCAGATCCTAGTTTCATTACTCTTTTCTATTGTTTTTCTCATCTCTGTTATTTATTTCTGTTCTTATCACTGTTATTTCCTTCCCTCTGCTAACTTTGGACTTAGTCTGTTCTTCTTTTTCTGGTTCCTTGAGGTGTAAAGTAAGATTTTTCTATTTTCTTAGTCATTTTTTGTGGAGATAGAGTTGACATATTACATTATATTAGTTTTAGGTATACAACATAATGATTAGATAGATGCATATATTGTGAGATGATCATCATAATAAGCCTAGTTAACATCTGGCACCGCATACAAACAATTTTTCTCTTATAATGAGAACTTGTAAGATTTACTCTTAGCAAATTTCAAGTATACATTTTTATTAACTATAGTCACCATGTTGTGCATGAACAAACAGTCTGTACTCTATGACTGGCATCGCCCCATTTCTACCACCCCTTAACCTCTGGCAACCACTCTTCTACATCTTGTTTCCCTAAATTCAGTGTTTCTAGATTCCACATAGGTACCATGCAGTAGTTTTCTGTCTCTTGCTTATCTCACTAAACATTATGTCCTCCAAGTTCATACACAGTATTACAAATGGTAGGATTTCCTTTTTGAGGGCTGAGTAATATTCCATTATGTATATCTGTGTTTCTTTATCTGTTCATTTATCAGTAGATGCTTAGGGTGTTTCCATATTTTAACTATTGTAAATAACGTGGCAATGAACATGGGGGTGCAGATACCTCTTTAAGATATTAATTTCTTTTTCTTCATATGTATACCCAAAAGTGAGATTTCTGGTTCATATAGCAGTTCTATTTTAATTTTTTGAGAAGCCGCTATACAATTTTCCATGATGGCTATATGAATTTACATTCCCACCAACTGTGTACAAGGGATTTCTCCACAGCCTCACCAAGGCTGATACTTCTTGTTTTTTTGTTTTTTGTTTTTTGGGTTTTTTTTTTTTTTTGAGAATATTCATTCTAACGGGCGGGAGATGATATCTCATTGTGGCTTTGATTCACATGTCCTTGTTGATTAATTACACTGAGCACTTTTTCATAAACCTATTGGCTATTTGTACTTCTTCTTGAAGAAATATCTATTCCGTTCCTTTAACCCGTTTTTAATCAGTTTGTGCTATTGATTTAGGAGTTCCTCATATATTTGGATATTAATCCCTTGTCAAATACATGGTTGGCAAATGTTTTCTCTCACTCCATAAGTTGTCTTTTCAGCCGATAATGCCATATGCTACACTAAAATAATGGAGGATAAAAATCATAATATCATCTGAATAGATGCAGAACTAGCTTTTGACAAAATTCAACAGACTTTCATAAAATTCAATATACTTTCATAATATAAAACTTCCAACAAATTATATGTAGAAGCAATAATCAACATAATAAAGACCATGTATGACAAGCCCACAGCTAACATCACACTTACTAGTGAAAAGCTAAAAGCTTTTCCTGTAAGATCGGAAACAAGTTGGAGATCCCCAAACTTCCCACTTCTATTCAACACAGTTCTGAAAATCTTTGCCAGAGAAATTAGGCAAGATTTAAAAAAATAGAAGGCACATGAGATGAAAGATATAAAATAGTCCGATTTTAGATGACATGATCTTACACACAGAAAATCCTAAAGACTACAAAAAACTGTGAGAACTAATAAATGCAGTAAAGTTGCAGGACACAATATCAACATACTAAAATTAGTTACATTTGTATACTAAAAAAAGGAAAACTGAAATCTTTCAAAATAGAGTATGATTTGATTCCATCTGTATAAAATTCTAGAACGTTCAAGACAGGCCATGGTGAAAAAAATAATGAGAACAAGGGGTGCCTCTCTTAGGGGAAGCTAGAACTCACTGGGGCGGGGCATAGGCGCAGTTCCCAGGCTGATACTAATATTCTTTTCTTGTAATGTTTATTCATTTTTGAGAGAGAGAGAGTGCATGAGTGGCAGAGGGGGAGGGGCGGGAACAGAGGATGCAAAATGGTCTCTGAGCTGACAGCAGCAAGCGCAATGTGGGGTTAGAAACCATGAACCATGAGGTCACTACCTGAGCTGAAGTCAGACGCTCAACCTACTGAGCCATCCAGGTTCCAATAATATTCTATATAATGAGAGGTGTTTGAGTTACACAACTGATGCATCTGCCAATTCATCGTCATTGTACATTTAAGATTAGCATATTTTACTTTATTTAAATTTCCATAAAGTTGTATAGAATAAAACGTAAGAGGTATTGAACTCTAGTTATTGATTTGTATACAAAAGTAGTAAGGAAGAAGTATAGTGCAATGTCCTTTGTACCTTAAGATGGGTTAATACATGGACAAAGTACAAAGAGACATGTGATAAAGCCAATATAGTAAAATCTTTATGTGTGGCACATGTTCTTTCCAAAAATGGTGACAATAATAATTCCAGTCCCACATGCTCTTCCAGAACTTTGTCACTGTCCCAGCAAGGGCTGTAATCTCTTCATCTCCTAGCACCTGGGTATTACTTGAAGGCTCTCTGATGAAAAGAATTCAGTACAAGGGAGGTGGGTACAAAAGTTGAAAACGGCAGCCACTGGACTCTCATGGCAAGCTCACCCACCGAACCCAGGCACCACGCACATGCAGGAAGGCTCGATCCCAATGCAAGGCCTCATACAACAGCTAACCATCGACAACCAGATTGGAGTGTGCAAGATAGTCGAGACCTTGGTTAATCCCTACTGAGCCTCTCTGTATGAATTCAGTTAAACCCACTAAGATTTGGGTTTGTTTAATACAACAGTGGATACTAAGAACAATCTAGGTCCTGGATACACAGATGCTGACAAGATAATTGTTGCAGCACGGCTTTGTGTTTTAAAAATTTCGGGGAGCCTGGGTGACTCAGTCAGTTAAGTGTCTGACTCCAGTGCCCCAAATTGGGCTCTGTGCTGACAACTCGGAGCCTGAAGCCCACTTTGGATTCTCTGTCTGCCTCTCTCTCTCTCTCTCTTTCTCTGCCCCTCCCCCTTGTGTTCTCTCTCACACAAATAAATAAATATTTAAAATAAACAAATAGGTAGACAGATAAGAATTTCATGAAATACTGGGAAACATTTTTGAGTGGCCCTGTAGTCCATGGAGGTTTCAATTACAGTGGATTTTCCTCTACAGCAAGGTCTTCTACAGAAGTTACTTCATGAGGAAGCAGTCACAACAAATGCTCTGTGATCATTGTTTTTTCCCAACCTTTCTTCTGATTCCCCAGGCAACAGCCTGTATGACAGGGCCCCTCCCTTGCCCTGCCCATAGGACAGAAAGACCTCGGGGGCTTGGCACATATTCAAAACTAAAAAAATAATGGTATTGATTAGGAAGTAAAATGCCTGAGGCACTCCTTCATATTCCGAAATGTATTTGAACAAGTTGAATTTCAAATACTTGCTTTGTTTTTCACATAAATAAGAGCAAGCTTCACTGAATAATCACTATGCTATATCAAAATAAAAATAAGGTATTGTGGACATCACAATGAGTTCTAAGTCCACAGAGAACAACTCTCCTGGTATCTAGTGGAAAGGAAGAAACTCTGAGTAGTGTCAAGGGGTAACGGTCTCAGGTGACCACAAAACTCTCACTGGAATGTGCACTGAACTCAGCTCCGACCATAAACAATAGAGAAGATGCTGCCCTAAGGTTATGAGACGTAATTTCAGACAAAGCGAGCTCATCACAGTCATTCAAAGGGCAAAACAGCTTAAACACAAATCCCTAAAGGACATTAGAGAATTATAGAAAACTGTACATGAGCATAAGTTCCTCAGACAGCTTACTGTCTTCCTCTTTTTAAGAGTTTGGAAGTGACTCCTCTTTGACATAAGTTGGGAAATTTTATTTTATATTTTGATTTGTCCTGCACATTGTGCTTTATCCCCTGATAATGAACTAGCTATGGGGGCTAATCAGCAGTTGAAAGGTACTGAATATACTAAGGACACAACTGGATGGAGAGAAACGCTGTAGTTTTCCTATTCCTGGCACAATTAGCACGCAGATGAAGCAATGAGAGGTTAGAAAGCGCAGAGAACAGGCCTGCAAACTCCATCCCGAAGCCAAGTGTGCAGCCGGGAGGGAGGGACTTCCAAAAGCCGATAAGCTGAAGAGCAGCTACAGCGTCACCGGTGACTTGTGAGCAGGCAAGTGTTGCTGGGCCCCTGTTGGAAAAGTTGTCTCTACACCATCTGATATTTTAGCAAATGGGACTGGAACTAGCAGGTCCTGGCCACTTATTATCCGATAAGATAAGGACATGTGCATAGCCCTGTAACCCTGCTAGGAGGTATATTCAGGGCCATGGAGAAAAGTGGCTACTTGCATATATGTATGTAATAGAAACAGGGTTTGGATGTGAACACAGGTCGCTCTAATTCTGCTCAATCCCCCCCTCTTTTATTCCAGGTCTAATTTCAAGGCTAAGTTGGTGATTTCATTGCATCAAAAAAATTAAGCAGGAAAGATTAAAGAAAAACATCTATAAAATGCTGCCATTTCCATATCCCACCCATTATTCAATTGTAAATTTCACTGTAAACCATTGGCAATTTGATTCTTTGTGGGTGTCCCCCACCCCATATAGCTTTTTCCCTTTGACTGCTGGGTACACCACTGGATTTTATATTTAGCAGTTGTGATTTTTAAAAACAAGTATTTCTTTGGTGGATCTAATATAGCCTCATTAAAAGAGCTAAGGAAATAAATGTTCTCATATATACATATGAACCTCTATGTAAATCTTTTTAAATTTCCTATCAGAATTCATACCTATAAATCAATAAAGCACTCTTTTATTTTCCCATTAAAAATATCAGGGGTGCCTGGGTGGCTCTGTGGGTTAAGCATCCTACTCTTGATCTCAGCTCAGGTCTTGATCTCAGGGTCGTGAGTTCAAACCTTGCAGTGGGCGCTGCTCTGGACATGAATCCTACTTAAAATCCTAAAAATATCCCTATCTTCCCTGAAAATTATTGAAAACCTAGCTGAAAGCTAACTTTTCTTCTGATTGGGTTAGAAGACAGTTAAATGCACTTTTCTAAACACTTGGCTATAAATATTCACCTTTGAATGTTGTCCTATGAACACAAGTTAAGCGTAGCTGTCGGGAAAATTCTCCAGTTCAGGCTGCTGGGGAATGATGAGTCACCTAGTGATCCCAGCACTCCCCAGACTGGCCAAGGTTTTGGTGTACCTCTTGGGAGGTAGATTGGTTCACGGTGTCCACTGTGCAGGGGTTGACATGGCAGTGGGACGAAAGAGTCTGCCAGGTGGCTTACATCAAGAAGCAGCCTCAAATTCTTGTAGACCTCACTGCTAACTCAGAGAAATTAGCCATTACTAAGTCCACCACATATCTCCAGGGATGTAGGCATGGATAAACGAGGAAATGGGTTTTTTCAGGAAAATAAGTCAATTAGCTCCCTTCCATTCTACAGAAGTGGTATAACCCAAGGAGGGTGAACTGATCACAAAATATCTCCTTGAAACTCTGCCCTTAGAAAGTGACTGCACGTAATGGGAATGATGTTGTACTGACATACTGTCAGTCACTAGCTCCCTCGAGTGCTAGGAAGAAAGCAGGACTTATTATCACTACAAAGGAATAAAGAAAGTAACAGAGTCATAGTCAGAGTTTCAAGTAATCCCAATGTCTCTGGATGTTTTTCTTTTCTCTTCTTGGAAAAACCTGCCAGGAACTTGGGCTGAATGTGAGTGAGGATCTGTAACTATCGAGAATTCTTCCCTGGTGACCCAGATATACATGGTCCCTGTTATAGGAGCAGCTATGGAAGTTGTGTGCTATTTGATCAAGTAAATATTTATGGAATTAGTGCATTGGCTTTGGAGAGCCAATTAAGTAACCTGTACCTTAGAGTCAATGTCTGTAACATCAGAATTGATATCCCTACCACAGAGAGTCATTGGGAGAAATTCAGTGAGAAGAAACTCTATCAAACACAAAGCATATTTCAGATGTGAGGAAATGCTGGTTACCTGACTTGCCTCCTTGCACATTTTCAGCCCAGTAATTCCGTACATAAGGAACATACACACGTTACAGCTAAAGGTATATTTTCTTTTTTTTCTCTTCGAGTTTTGTGGATTCTACAACATGTGTGTCTACCATTCTTATCCCAACCTTCAACTCCACACCAATGTCTTCACAATGTTTTCCTTTCGTTTCCAGACAACAGTGCCTGAAACAAACCCCCACATTGCATGGGAAGTACCTGTGTCACTTTCATCCTGTCATCTAACACACAGAGTGGGTAGTTCAAGAAGTGACGGAAATGACCTGAGGAACCTGAGTTCTTCTAAGAGCTGGGCTGCAAAGAAACTCTTGCCACCAGTGAACCAGTTAGAAAATATCCTGGAAGTTTTCCTGAAAGTTCAAAAATTCAACAGGACATCATGGACACAAATGAGCCATCCAGGATGGGTAGCCTTTCCTTAGCCATTTCCTCTCTAACATCTGCCTGAATGGGAGACAGGGTTCAAACATCTCCAGCCTCAACTTACTGTCATAAATAGAAAACCAGCACAAATTTTAATGGGGCGCCTGGGTGACTCAGCTGCTTAAGCATCAGGCTTCGGCTCAGGTCATGATCTCACGGTTCGTGGGTTCGAGCCCCGCGTCAGACTTCGTGCTGACAGCTAGCTCAACCTGGAGCCTGCTTCAGATTCTGTGTCTCCCTCTCTCTCTGACCCTCCCCTGCTCATGCTGTCTGTCTGTCTGTCTGTCTGTCTCTCTCTCTCTCTCTCTCAAAAATAAATAAAAACGTTAAAGAAAAAAAAAGGAAACCAACACAAATTTGCTGGGAGCAACTCTAGAGATTTCAAGAATGTTTGGAAGCCCTTCAAAATCTTTTACTTACTTCCTAAACCAGTATTGATTCAGTCAACATTGTCAGGCACTTCAGTGTGCCAAGCTAGGATTGGGTCACCTAAGCATTTTACACCTGTTACTTCTCATACTCCTGTAGGTGAGAAAATAACATTTTTTCCTTCATATTTCCCTCTTTCATGCAGATTCTGACTGTACAGAACAGAAAGGAGTAATAAATGAAGGGGTTCCCAGAATATATTTTAGCCTACTCTGTGGCATTTAGGCAGATTCTTCTACTAGAATCTTTCTCCTCATCACTCTGACCTTGAATTCAGCTAGGTGCATTTAACTCCCATTGCTTAGGCTCTCTCATTAACATTTGTCTTGCTGTTGCCCAGGAGCTCTTGTCAAAAGGCCAGGTGACCTCAGTGCTTTTTATTATCTTGAGTCTTGACTTCAAGAATGTCTGCATCTGTGGGAGAAAGTTACTGAGCCTAAAGAATGATGGGCAATCATACTGTGGTGAGCACCTTCCTTCTGTGGGGGTTTTCCAGTTTCCCAGACCTGCAGGGTCTCCTCTTTGTGATGATTTTCTTCTCCCATGTGACCATCCTGGCTGCAAATGTGTGCATAATGGTGGCCATCCAGCTCAGTCACAACCTTCACACCCCCATGTATTTTTTTCTCTGTGGCCTGTCCTTCTCAGAAACTTGTACCACTATGGTAATCATTCCTCGCATGTTAGTGGACTTGCTATCAGACAGCAAGACCATCTCTCTTCCTGAGTGTGCCACACAGATGTTTTTCTTCTTTGGCTTAGGGGCCAATAACTGCTTCATCATGGCCGCCATGTCTTACGACCGTTACACTGCCATTCACAGCCCACTGCACTATAAGACCCTGATGACCCATAAGATCTGCTTTCAGTTCATGATGGCCTCCTGGATGGCTGGGTTCCTGGTTTCTCTGTGCATTGTCATCACTGTATTCAGCTTGTCTTTCTGTGACTCCAACATCATTGAACACTTCTTCTGTGACATCTCACCTGTGCTCTGCCTGGCCTGTGAT
>NC_043710.1:48894191-48958212 GCF_006229205.1 Suricata suricatta
AAAGTGGAAAAAGTAGAGTAGTTCCAATAAAATCATTAGTTTGTGTGCAAAACAATTAAAGTGTATTCTGTCTGATATGCCGTGGTCTCACTCCTTTCCTACTACAAAACCAGATGTAATTTTAAAATATTTTTAATGTTATTACACATGTGTACATATATACATATAGATGCCTATACATACATGCACATATGCATGTAGTAAACATATCAAAAAGCAGTTTGGAAAACTATTTTCATAACTTTTGTTGCCTTTGGAAGAAGAAAAACATTATACTAAAATGGAAAAGGAGAAAAAAATGAAAGAGCAAGGCAGAAGGAAAGAAAAAAACAGGATTTTACTTAATTAAAAGAGGAAAAACTACAAGCACACAAATTTAGGGTTGAAATGAGTGAAAGGCTACAAATACAGACACATTTGAAGCAATTTTTCAAGAAATAACTTGTTCAATCCTATTCAAGAAATAAGAAAACAAGATGGGAATGGAAGAATTTCTGGAAAAATAAATTGATGAAAATTATTGCAAAACAGACATTTTAACATACCAAATTTCAGGAATAAGATAGAAAAGTCTGTCAAAAGCTATTCTTCCCTATTCCCCAGCAAAGGAGTAGGCAAGATGGTTTCGTAATTAACTTACTCAAGTCCTCAAAAAGCAAATAATTCAAATGCTATTTGAGTTCGAGCATAAAGATAAATAGCTTTTTGTTCATGAAAACCAGAGAGGTGGAAGGTGCTGTATATACCTGAAGAATCGAATTGAGGCCATGGTGGTAAGGTTCTCATGTGGATTGTGGAAGATGTTAGATACTGTCAGGAAGTCTAGGCATTTTGAGGTCACTCTGTCTAATGGCACAGCCATAGGGTGTGAAGTTGCCAAGCTGGGGGACTGAGGGACTGAGATGGAAAAAGGATCAATAGGCTGGTGGCAACTTGCTAATAAATGAGAAGAAATGGGGTGGTCAGCAAAATACTCTGAGGACAACAGTGAAGTTGACCCTTGAACAATATACGTTTTAATCCAGCACATGGGGATTTTTTCAATATGGTAGAGTTCTGTAAATGTATTTTCTTTCCTTATTATTTTCTCAACATTTTCTTTTCTCTACCTTACTTTGTTTTAAGAATACAGCATATAACACATATAACATACAAAATATGGTTAATCAACTCTTTATGTTATCAGCAAGGCTTCCAGTCAACGGTAAGCTATCAGTAGTCAAGTTTTGGGAGACTCAAAAGTCATACATGGTTTTTGACCATGTGGGGTTGGTGCCCCAAATCCCTGCATTGTATATTGTTTCTTAGCCGAATAAAATTGTGCCAGTGAGGGAAATGTTTCGTCATACATATGCAAACAAATGATTTAGACATACAGTAAGAAGCTAGGAGAATGTCACATTGTGGCTGGCCTGGAGAGTAAGGAAGTAGCAACTTCTCTTCAACAGAGCTGAGCAGCAGTTGTGCCCTTTCCAGACAACAAGCTTTAGTTAAAATAAAGAGGTAGAGAATGAGCTCTGTGTAAAGTTGATGGTGGAGTGGAGAGAAGAGTCCAGGATGGAAGCAAAACATCTTGGGAGAAACCCCTGAAAAGAAACAATAATCTCAAGAGAGGAAGCATGAGGTTGTGCTAGAGTGAATGCAGGTGAGGAGAGCTCCTAAGGGGCTTGAAACTGGAATTCAAATCACAGCTTCAGTGATTATAGGTGGTGTCGGGAGCCTACTGAGTCTCCAGGTCTCATTGTTTTGTTCAACATTGAATTAAAATTTGGCTAGAAGTTCTCCGACCAGCCAGTTCACAAATTTCGCCATTTTGTTTCCACAAATGTCCCCTAATTCACATGAAAATCTCTGTTTTCTCATATAATCATCTTCAATTTTTTCATCTCACTAATTATTTTAAGTCTCAATTTTGACTAAATGGGATTTACCTCTGGGATGCAAGTTTGGTTTTTTATTATTAGTAAAGTTTGTTTTGAGAAAGAGAGTGCACTCATGAGCAGGGGAGGGGAAGAAAGAGAGGGATAGAGAGAATCCCAAGCAGGCTCCATGCTGTCAGCACAGAGCCCAATGCAGGGCTCAATCTCACACACTATGAGATCATGATCTGAGCAGAAGCCAAGAGTGGGGCGCTTAACTGACTGAGCCACCCAGGGGTCCCAGGCTTGTTTTAACATATGCAAATCAATCAATGTAATACACCACATTAATAGAATGAAAGATGGCAGAGAAGCATGGAACTTTTTTCCCCTCCCTCTCTCATCCCTGAAATGCAGCTAGATCAACACAAATCACCTTGCACACCTAGAAAACCGATTTGAGGATTAACACAGCAATCTGCACAGCATGAACCACAGAACTTGGCAAGTACATGGCACGGAGAGGTGAACTGGGGGAGGAAGAAGGCTCAGTGGGTAGGGAGCTGTTTTTGCTTGTGGAGAGAGGATGGAGTCAGTGAGGAGAGTACAGGAAAAGCACTTCCCCCTACCCCCAGAAGTAGCTGGAGAGAAAGGGAAAGAGTGGGCTGAGCAAAAAATAGAGAAAGGAGAAAGGGACTGCAAGGGACTGAACACAGTAGAGAGAAAGGAGAGAGGAGAGTGTTTAAATTCCACTAAGATGCTGTAAACAGGGGAGCGCAGAGTCTGAAACTTCACAGCTCATACCTGGTGGAGTTCTAGTGGGAAGGGTGAATCCCTGGGAGCCGACAGCGAGATCCGAGGGGTCCGCAGGCCACACAGGGAGAGGTGGCTTCCCTGATGGGAGGACATTTGGTAGAGGCTCTGCAGAAAGGTCCCAGAGGCCCCTGGAGAACAACCACATTCACTGGTATTGTAACAAGGACGTTAAGGATTCACTTTAGCCCAGCGCCAGATGTGTGTCAGGGTTTGCCACAATCCCTGAAACACTGTTGCTACACGATGGCATAAACTTTCTCTGGGGCAGACTGGCACATGGCCACAGCCTCTGGGCTGCAGCAGCAGAATAGGAATGTTCCAGGGGGTGGGCCAGCACCAGCCACTGCTCTGCAGGTCTCTCTCCCTGAGGGTCTGAGAGGGTCAAAGCTGCAGGACCATCAAAAGTGAGGCATTTGGAAACATCTGAGATTAAACTTGGGAGGGATGTACCACCTGGCAGGCTAACAGCTTGGTCACAGACAGTGTAGAAGCAGGGAGTGGATGCAAGCTGGAGACAAAAGTGGAATGCTGATTGCTGATCAGAGAGAGCACAGAGTTCTGATACTAAAGACTGGGTAACTCGATGATGCCGTTTTCACCTCTGTGGCGCATGAGCATACAGGCCTACATTTGCCTCAACAATCCGCCCCAATAAACTAAGTAGCGCCATCTAGTGGAAAACAGAGCCATTACACTAAGCCTTACCCAACTGGGCCAACCTTTCTCTTGAGGAACACAAGTCTCTCCACCTGTTTACTTTATGGACTATAAAGTTCTTAACGGTTTGACTTCTAGGGGAAACTGGATATAATTTCAATTCTGTATGTTGGTCCATGTAGTCAATTTTTTTCTTATTCTTGAATACAGAAAGAGAAATAATTTTTATTGTTTTTATAAAAAAGATTTTTAATTTTTTCTACTATATTTTTTCCTTTTTTGTAAATTTTTAAAATTCCATTTTACTTTTATCATTTAATTTTTTGAATTTTCAAATGTTTTCCTTTTTTTTCTCTTTTATTTCCCTTTTTTCTTTATTCTATCAAGCTTCTTTCAACAACCAGACCAAAACACACCTAGAAGCCAGCATCCTTTGATTTCTTTGTGTTGTTTTTAATTTTTTTAAATTATTATTCATTTTATTAACTCTTTTTCTTCCTTCAAAATGACAAAACAAAGGAATTCATCCCCAAAAGAAACAGCAGGAAGAAATGACAGCCAGGGACTTAACACAGATATAAGCAAGACGTCTGAACCAGAATTTAGAATTACAATAATAAGAATACTAGCTGGGGTTAAAAAAAAAAGCATAGGATCCCTTAGTGTGGAGATAAAAGAAGTAAAATCTAGTCAGAACGAAATTAAAAATACTTTAGCTGAGCTGCAATCTCATATAGATGCCATGCGGGCAAGAATGAGTGAGACAGAGCAGTGAATCAGTGATATGGAGGACAAACTTCTGGAGAATAATGAAGCATAAAAAAGAGACTGAGGCAAAAGAGCATGATATAAAAATTAGACAACTCAGTGACTCATTAAAAGGAATAACATCCAAATCACAGGAGTCCCTGAGATGAAGAAAGAGAAAAAGGGGTAGAAGTGTTATGTGAGCAAATCATAGTAGAAGACTTTCCTAATCTGGGGAAAGACACAGACATCAAAATCCAAGAAGCATAGAGAATTCCCATTAGATTCAACAAAAACCGACCATCGACAAGGCATATCATAGTCAAATTAAAAAATACTCAGGTAAGGAAAGAATCATGAAAGCAGCAAGGGAATAAAAGTCCTTAACCTACAAGGAAAGACAGATCTGATTCTCAGCAGACCTATCCACAGAAACTTGGCAGGCCAGAAAGGAGTGGCAGGTTCAATGTGCTGAATTAGAAAAATATACAGCCAAGAATTCTTTATCCAGCAAAGCTGTCATTCAAAATAGAAGGAGAGATAAAATTTTTCCAGACAAACAAAAACTAAAGGATAAAGTGACCAATAAACCATCCCTGCAAGAAATTTTAAGGTGGACATTCTGAGGGAAGAAAAGAAAAAAAAAAAAACATACCAAAAGCAACAAAGACTAGAAAGGACCAGAGAACATCACCAGAAACTCCAACTCTACAGGGAATATAATGGCAATAAATTCAGATCTTGCTGTACTCACTCTAAATGTCAATGGACTACACACTCCAATAAAAAAAAACATAGGGTAACAGAATGGATAAGAAAACAAGATCCATCTATATGATGTTTATGAGAGACCCATTTTAGACCTAAAGATACCTTCAGATTGACAATAAGGGGATGGAGAACCATCTATCATGTTAATACTTGTCAAAAGAAAACCAGAGTAACCATACTCCTATCAGACAATTTAGATTTTATAATAAAGACTGTAACAAAAAATTAAGAAGGGCATTTTATCATAATTAAGGGGTCTATCCACCAAGAAGTTCTAACAATTGTAAACATTTATGCTCCAAACGTGAAAGTACCCAAATATATAAGATCAATTAATCACACACATACAGAAACTCATTGATAATAAACCAATAATACTAGGGGACTTCAAAACCTCACTTACAGCAATGGACAGGTCATCTGGACAGAAAATCAACAAGGAAACAATAGCTTTGAATGATACACTGGACCAGATGGACTTAATAGATATATTCAGAACATTTCATCCTTAAGCACATTCTCCTTGGGTGCACATGGAACATTCTCCAGAATAGATGACATACTGGAACATAAATCAGCCCTCAACAAGTACACAAAGATCAAGATCATACTGTGTATACCACAACACAATGAATCTCTAAATCAACCACAAGAAAAAATTGGGGGAAGGTAACAAATACTTGGAGAATAAGCACATCCTACTAAACAATGACTCAGCTAACCAAGAAGTTAAAGAGGAAATTAAAAAGTACATGGAAGCCAATGAAAATAATAATACCACAGCCCAAAACCTCTGGGACACAGCAAAGGCAGTCATAAGAGGAAGTATATAGCAACCCAGGCCTTCCTAAAGAAGGAAGAAGGGTCTCAGATACAAAACCTAACCTTATACCTTAAAGAACTGGAAACAGAACAGCAAATAAAATCCCAAACCAGCAGAAGACAGATTAGAGCAGAAATCGATGCTATTGAAACCAAAACCAAAACCAAAACAAACAAACAAACAAAAAAAAACCAGTAGAACAGATCAATGAAACTGGGAGCTTGTTCTTTGAAAGAATTAACAAAATTGATAAACCCCAAGTCAGTTTGATCAAAAAGCAAAAGTAAAGGATCCAATAAATAAAATCAAGAATGAAAGAGGAGAGGTCACAACCAACACTGCAGAAATACAAATAATAAGAGAATATTATAAGGAAATATATGCCAATAAAATGGGCAATCTAGAAGAAATGGACAAATTCCTAGAAACATATAAACTACCAAAACTGAAACAAGAAGATATAGAAAAATTTAACAGACTTATCACCAGAAAAGAAATCAAATTAGTCAAAAATCTCCCAAAAAACAAGAGTCCAGGGCCAGATGGCTTTCCAGAGGAATTCTACCAAACATTTAAAGAGGAGTTAACACCTATTCTTTTGAAGCTGTTTTATAAAATAGAAATGGAAGGAAAACATCCAAACTCATTCTATGAAGCCAGCATTACATTGATTACAAAACCAGACAAAGACCCCACTAAAAAGGAGAACTACAGACCCATTTCCCTGATAAACATTGATGCAAAAATCCTCAACAAGATACCCACTAACTGGATCCAATAATACATTAAAAGAATTATTCATCCCAACCAAGTGGGATTTATACTTGGGATTCAGGGCTGGTTCAATATCCACAAAACAATCAATGTGATATATCACACAATAAAAAAAAAGGACAATAACTACATGATCCTCTCAATAGATGCAGAGAAAGGATTTGACAAAATACAGCATCCTTTCTTGATAAAAACACTCAAGAATGTAGGGATAGAAGGATAATACTTCAAGATCATAAAAGCTATATCTGAAAGACTCACTGCTAATATCATCCTCAATAGGGAAAAATGGAGAGCTTTCCCCCTAAAGTCAGGAACACGACAGGGATGTCCACTCTTGCCACTGTTATTCAACATATATTGAAAGTTCTAGCTTTAGCAATCAGACAACACAAAGGAATTAAAAGGCATCCAAATTGTTAAGGAGGTAGTCAAACATACACTCTTCACAGATGACATGATACTTTATATGGAAAACCCAAAAGAGTCTACCAAAAAACTGCCAGAACTGATCCATAAATTCAGCAAAGTTGCAGGATATAAAATCAATGCACAGAAATCAGTTGCATTTCTATACATCAATAATGAAGCAACAGAAAGAGAAATCAAGGAATCAATCCCATTTACAATTCCAGTAAAAACCATAAAATACCTAGAAATAAACCTAACCAAAGGGTAGAAAATTTACTGAAAACTACAAGAAGCTTATGAAAGAAATTGAAGAAAACACACACAAAAAAGGAAAAATATTCCATGTTCCTGGATTGGGAGACCAAATATTGCTAAAATGTCAATACTACACAAAGCAATCTACATATTCAATGCAATCTCTATCAAAATAACACCAGCATTCTTCATAGAACTAGAATAAACAATCCTAAAATTTGTATGGAACCAGAAAAGATCCCAAATAGCCAAAGCAATCCTATAAAAGAAAACCAAAGCTGGAGGCATCACAATCCTTTTTTTTTATTAAAAAAAATTCTTTTTAATGTTTTATTTATTTTTGATACAGAGAGAGACAGAGCATGAGAGGAGGAGGGGCAGAGAGAGAAGAAGACACAGAACTGGAAGTAGGCTCCAGGCTCTGAGTTAGCTGTCTGCACAGAGCCTGACATGGGGCTCAAACCCACGAACGTGAGATCTGACCTGAGCTGAAGTCGAAGGTTTAACCAACTGAGCCACCCAGGCGCCCCAAGGAGGCATCACAATCCTGGACTTCAAGATGTATTACAAAGCTGTAATCATCAATACAGTATGGTACTGGTACAAAAACAGACAATCAGATCAATGGAACAGAATAAAGAACCCAGAAACAGACCCACAAATTTATGGCCAACTAATCTTTGATAAAGCAAGAAAGAATATCTAATGGAATAAAGACAGTCTCTTCAGCAAATGGCTTTGGGAAAACTGGACAGCTACGTGCGGAAAAATGAACCTGGGCCACTTTCTCATACCATACAAAAAATAAACTCAAAATGGAAGAAAGACCTAAACGGAAGATAGGAAGCCATCAAAATCCTAGAGGAGAAAACAAGCAACAACCTCTTTTATCTCGACCACAGCAACTTCTTACTCAACATGACTCTGGAGGCAAGAGAAACAAAAGCAAAAATGAACTATTGGGACTTCATCCAAATAAAAACTTCTGTACAGTGAAGGAAACAATCAGCAAAACTAAAAGGCAACCAAGAGAATGGGAGAAGATATTTGCAAATGACATATCAGATAAAGGGTTAGTATCCAAAATCTATAAAGAACTTATCAAACTCAACACCCAAAATACAAATAATCCAGGAAGAAATGGGCAAAAGACATGATTAGACACTTTTCCAAAGAAGACATCCAGATGGCTAACAGACACATGAGAAAACTGCTCAACATCACTCATCATCAGAGAAATACAAATTAAAATCACAATGAGATACCACCTCACACCAGTCAGAATGGCCAAAATAAACAACTCAGGCAACAACAGATATTGGTGAGGATGTGGATAAGGATCTCTTTTGCACTGCTGGTGGGGATGCAATCTGGTGCAGCCACTCTGGAAAACAGCATGGATTCCTCAAAAAACTAAAAATAGAACTACCCCAGACCCAGCAATTGCACTACTAGGTGTTTATCCAAGGGATACAGGTGTGCTGTCTCAAAGGGGCACTTGCACCCCAATGTTTATAGCAGCACTACCAACAATAGCCAAAGTATGGAAAGAACCCATATATCTATCAATAGATGAATGGATAAAAAAGATGTGGTACACACACACACACACACACACACACAATGGAGTATTATTTGGCAATTGAAAAGAATGAAATTTTGCCATTTGCAAATATGTGGCTAGAACTAGAGGATATTATGCTACACAAAATTAGCCAGTCAGAGAAAGACAAATAGCATATGACTTCACTCATATGAGGACTTTAAGATACAAAACAGATGAACATAAGGGAAGGGATGCAAAAATAATATACAAACAAGGAGGGGGACAAAACAGAAGAGCCTCTTAAATTCAGAGAACAAACTGAAGGTTGCTGGAGGGGTGGTGGGTGGGGGACGGGATAAGTGGGTAAGGAGTATAATGGAGGGCACTTGTTGGGATGAGCACTGGGTGTTCTACATAGAGGATGAGTCACTGGAATCTACTCCTGAAATCATTATAGCACTGTAGGCTAACTAACTTGGATGTAAATTTAAAAATGAACTAAAAATAAAAAATATAAAAATATAAAAAAATAGAATGAAAGATAAAAACCACATAATCTGAGTAGATGTGGCATATATACACAATGGAATATTATTCAACCATAAAAAAGGAAATCTTGCCATTCGCAACAACATGGGTGCTGTAGACATTATTATGCTAAGTAAAAAGAGCCAGACAAAGAAATAAATGTACTGCCTGATCTCACTTATATGTGGAATCGAAGAAAGTCAAATTCATAGAAGCAGAGAGCAGAATAGGAGTTGCCAGCACCAGGGAGGTGGCAGACACGGGCAGATGTTGGTCAAAGAGTACAAAGATTCAATTGTGTAGAATGAATCCAGTCTAGAGATCTAAAGTACAGCATGGTGAATGTAGTTAAAAATACTGTATTTTATACTGGAAATTTGCTTAGAGAGTAACTTTCAGATGTTTTCACCATACCTGAAAAAGGTAACTGTATGTTAATTAGCTTGACTTCATTAATCATGTTTCTGTGTATATGTATGTCAAAAATCATCTTGTACACCTTAAATAATACATTAATAAAATTAAACCTTTTTACAGATTACAACTAGCACTAGTTGCAACTAGTACTTTATTCATATCATTTGAGTGGAAACCACTGTATTTTAAGAAACATTTCTTTGCAAATTCTTGAAAGAAAAGCAAACGACATACTCAACTTTGTGTCCTGAGTCCATAATCTAGTGCTAGGAATAAAGAGACTAAATAAATATTCAGTGAATGAGAATTACTGTTTAACCAACAAATAATTGCAGAATGCTTGCTCTGTACCAGACGCTGTATTCTGAGCTAAGGATAATTCGTTTAACCTCCCACATCACTACTTTCACCCACCCACGTTTCTGCAACTGCATTTCCAACTAGCAATAATCATTATACTCCTATTTCCTTTATGTTTCAGTTTAAATGTCATTTCGCCAGTAAATCTTTCCTTGAGCGTCACAAACAAATGCATTTGCCAAATGATATCAAGAGGGATAGAGACTGAACAAAAAGCTATTGGGGTTTAGGGAGCATGGCAGGGGGAGTCCCTGGAAGTTTGAGGTCAGCGACGCCACGGCAGCTAAGACTTGTAAGGCCAAGATCCTGGAGAGGAAAAACTGAAGAGGTGTGAGCCCAAAATCCTATGCATAATTTCTTTTTAAGGAATGTGACTACTTCTGAGTTGCACAAGGGCTGGGGAGGTATCAAAACGCCACATGGAAATCAGTTTGTGGGAGGCTGAAGATCTTTCCAGAGGTTTTGGCATTTGGTAGTGCTGGCTTGATAGGTAGGCTGTCTAAGGTGGAGGGGGCCCGTAACACCTTGTGCTTTTACTTGGGAGTCCTGAAAGACTATACCTGCAACCTGGAAATAAGGTCAAATCAGATATAGGTCCCCCCAACAAAGTACAGCGCCTAACCTACACTGGGAACACCACCACCGCTTTACCATGATGCAATTTTAGAAGCGATTGTATAAGGAGACACAGAGTGGTTTTATTATGTGAATGACCTGTTTGGGGACTACAATTCCATTTCTTCAAAGGGATTAAGGAAGGATGGAGGAAGATAATCTTAACCAGAGCCTCAGCAATTTTTTATTTATATTGCCCATCATTCAAAAAACAAAACGACAAGGTACGCCAATGATTTTTCCAGGACCAAGTGAATAAAAAACAGGCACCTCAAAATAAATGTTAATAATATGTCTAAGAAAAACAGAGGAATAACATGAAGAATCACACCAGAGAACTAAACACACACAAAACTTTTTTAAAGAAAAACAAAATAAAAAGAATCAAGTTTAAATCTTGGAAATGAAAAATAAATCAGGATTTCAGCCGATAAATTCATAGTAGATCGAATACAACAGAAAAGAGGGTTAGTAAACTGAGAGATAGGTCAGCATGTAAGGACGCATGTCTTGAATTGGGCAGCCTGAATCGGCTTCCCCTCTGACCTTGAAGGCCAGCTAACACCATTAACATTTCTGGGGGTCAAGACTAGTCACGCCCTACGCCCTACGTGAGGGTCCTGGGCCCACTCTGTGATTGGTCGATACTCTGGGTGTTGTGATTGGCTCCCACTGGGGGTGTCGATGTGTGGTTAAAGTTGCTGCCAGTATTGATAGCGGGGGTAGGGATTGGATAGCTGTGCCTGTCTTGCCATTTCCTGTAACACCCTCTCCCTAAAAGAGCCCCTGGCCCGCCATGTTCGGGGCTCGCTCCACGTGGATCCAGTGTGTTGGTGGAGTCTGGGAGCCCGTGTTTATAAGCCCCTAGTAATAAAGCCCTTTGCTTTTGCATGTGTGACCCCATCTCCCTGGCGGTCGCTGCTTTTGGGGGTGATATTGGAAGCTTGGGTATTACAAGCAGAGAACATACATGTTACTGGACAGAGGGAAAAAAACGATAAAAAATATAAAATGTGTGAGAGCTATACTAGAAGTTGTGAAAAGATCTAATGCATGTGCAATTGAAGTCCAAGCAAAAAGTTTCTGAAGAAATATTCAATGATAATATTCCAAACACAGAGGCACTTAGATGGCTCAGTCGTTTAAGTGTTGGACTTTGGCTCAGGTCCTCATCTCACTGTTTGTGGGTTTGAGCCCCACATCGGGCTCTGTGCTGAGAGCTCAGAGCCTGGAGCCTGCTTTACATCCTGCCTCCCTCTCAGCCCCTCCCCCACTCATGTTCTGTCTCTCTAACATAAACTAAAAAACAAATTAAAAATTTTTTTCCAAACACAAAAGACCATGAGCTACAAATTCAAGACAGCCTGCATTTTCCAAATATGGTAAATGTAAGAGTAACCACACTTCTGGAAATCATACTAAGACAGGAAGCCAAAAGCAAAAGGAAATGTGAAAACCTTGGGTGTGCTGGTTTGCAACCCCCTCTGGGAGCTTCTTTTTGAACCAGCCCCCTTACACAGACAGCAGGAAGAAACCTAAGAAAGAGAACACCACGTCCAGGGTGGAAGGTGGTGGTAGTAATAAGCAAGGGGAATTTACATACCAGGCTCTGCTATGGCGGCAGCAAGATGGCAAATGGATCCCCACACCCGCCAGCGGAACTTTAAAAGCTCGTGAAGAGGCCTTAACTGGGTGCAGTCACGCAGACCAGGCAGGTGTTTTCAATACCGCGTTACTAGCTCAAGGCTGTGTCCCTGGAACAGCCTCTGGGAGCCGGAAAGGAGATCCGAACTCACAGGCCAAGGACAGGGGAGGTAGCAAGGAGACCACGAATGCCCGGGTCAGCATCAGTGGGCAGTCAGGTCTTTTTGATGATGTTCCCCAACAAGGGGGAAATAAAAGACATATCCCCTTTGAAAAAGAGGAGGCGAGAAGGAGGGAGGAAAACTGATAGCTAAATTTTTGAGAGAAATTGTAGAAGCACAAAAACAATTATATCTTAAATGTGCCCAAAGATGTTTAACTGGTAACCTAGAATTCAACCCAAAACAGACTTATCTTCAAGAAGGAAGGTGCGCTGAACTATACCAATCCATTGTATCAATGTCGGTTTCTTGGTTTTGTGTGGTACTGTAGTAAACCCTGGGTGAGTTGGATAAAGGGTACACAGGACCTTTCTGTACTATCTTTGTAGCCTCCTTGAATCTATGATTATTTCAAAATTAAAAAAACTAAGTGTAAGAAAAAGGCAGAGTAATTTTTATGACCAAAAGCCCAAAAACAAAAATGAAAAGCCCAAACAAACAGAAAAACCCAACCACAAACCCACCCCAAACTGTTAAAATTCATCACTAGTAAGCCTGTATTAAAACAGGAAATAGTGGTGCCTGGGTGGCTCAGCCGGTTAGACAGCCGACTTGTCTCAGGTCGTGACCGCTAATCGGTCTGTGGGTTTCAGCCCTGCCTCAGGCTCTGTGCTGACAGCTGGGAGCCCGGAGCCTGCTTCAGAGTCTGTGTCTCCCTCTCTCTCTGCCCCTCCCCTGCTTGTGCTCTGTCTCTCTCAAAAATAAATGAACATTTAAAAAAATTTTTTAAAAGAATAATCAAACTTTTTTAAAAAGCAGAAAGAAAGTCAATGCTAGTATAGGCATAGTGGTGAGGAAACAAATGGAGGACACAGAAAGAATAAATGTCTGGGAAACTAGAGCAGGTGCATAGTTGGGGGAGTAGCTTTGAGAAATGATTAAGAAATAGAGTTGGCCTACACTGGTAGGTAGGTGATAATCCTATCACCACTGCCTGGAGCCTCAGACTAAAATGAGAAAGAACAGACTACTCTCTTATAGCATCTTCCAAAGTAGCAACTTTATTGAAGCATGATAATTTACAAACACATGTTTAAAATCTACAGGTTGATGACTTTTGACAAATGTAAACACCTGTATGACCACCACCCCAATCACAGGATTTAATGATTTCCTTACCCCCAAGAAATGACCTCTCCTCCTTTGCCATCAATCTTCTCCATTACAGGTAAGGTTCACAAAATGTCAGGAATGCCAATGACTTGCTAAATCCCAATCCACTGCAGAAGAAACATTTCCTGAAATTTATACAGACTAAGAATCTTTTAACAACACAACAGTTGGGGATCTTGACAATTTTCTCCTGGTTCATACTTCCTTTTTTCTTTTTAAAAGATTTTATTTTTAAGTAATCTCTACACACGATGTGCTCCAACTCACAACTCCAAGGTCAAGAGTCCCATCCTCTTCTGAACAAGCCAGCTGGACACCCTGCTCAGTTCCTATTTCTGCCTTCTAAGTAGCAAACTACAATCCCTAGTAATCAAGAGACTTCCAAAAATATTTTTTTTAACAAAAGGAGTTCCTGATTGTTCTCAGTCTACAATCCATAGTAATCAGGAAATTTCCAAAAAATAAAATTCTTACAAAAGGAGTTTTTGATTATTTCCACAAGGATATATTTTTTAAAATTCTTTTAATGTTTGTTTTTATTTTTGAGGGAGAGAAAGAGCACGAGTAGGGCAGGGGCAGGGAGAGAAGGAAACAGAATCCAAAGCAAGCTCCAGGCTTTGAGCTGTCAGCATAGAGCCTGATGCAAGGTTCGAACTCATAAACTTCAGGATCATGACCTGGGCTGAAGTTGGATGCTGAACTAACTGAGCCACCCAGGCACCCTGCCACAGGGATATATCCATGATCCTTATTTTTGGATGTGCTGTTTGGGGAAAATGCTTTTGACCATTTCTAATATTCTCTATCCCCCTTTGGAAGCGATATCTGCTAGCATAACACAAAATTTTTAAAAAATATTTGTTTATTTTTGCAAGAGAGCTTGAGCAGGGAGGGGCAAAGAGAGAGGGAGACACAGAATCCAAAGCAGGCTTCAGGCTCTGAGCTGTCAGCACAGAGCCCGATGTAGGGCTCAAACTCACAAACCGTGAGATTATGACCCAAACCAAAGTCAGACGCTTAAAACCAACTGAGCCACCCAGGTGCCCCCATAACACACCTTTCTTAGCCTTCACTCCCTCCTTCCCTGGAAGTATATTAGCTGATGGTAAGTTTGGAGAGGAAAACTAGATACGTAGTAATATTAGCTTGGTAGGGCAGCCTTAACAATACCATAAACTGAGTGGCTTCAACAACAAAAATTGATTGTCTCACAGTTCAGGAATCCAAGATCAAGGTGTCAGCAGGGTTGATTCCTTTTGAGGACTTCGAGATTCCTTCCATCTCTCTCACTTGGATTCTGCTGGTTTGTGCTTTGGTTCTCCTGTGTGCTTTCTGTGTCCAAATTTTCCTTTTTTTTTTAGTAAGGATACCAGTCTTATTGTATTAGAAGCCACCCTACTCCAGTACGACTTCATGTTAACTAATTACACTGGTAACAACCCTATTCCCAGATAAGATCACATTCTTAGATGCTGGTGGTTAGGACTTCAACAGATGAATTTTTGAGGGACACAATTCAACTCATAACATAAATCCCAGCCTTTCACCTTGCCCCTTACTCTTGGGAGTAACTCTGCCCTCAGTGCTCTGGGATGGGGACAGGCCTACTCTCACTGGGGAGGCCAGAGTGTTTCCGGTATTGCCAGAGACAGAGAAGGAGTGTGTCAAATTCTGGGATTCAGAACGTGAAAACACAATGTGTCCACAAATGTGTGTCACATACTCTAATATCAGCTCTTTCATTGGTTTAGGTTAATATTTTGGTCTCTCATATGCCTTCTCTTTCTGTCATTTCAGCTGACTTAGAACTTGGGAGGGGAAAAAAAAGTGTCAATGCCTATCCTTTCCACTAAAAGATGTGACAGTGCCACACACCCTACATCTGGGTGATTGGATTATAGGATCCCTTCAAATGGAAATATGAAGGAAAAACCTCTGCATGGACTTAGCACAAACAACTGGGGAGTCTTTAAGTGCCTGGACAGAAGAGACGTAGATACAGGAGAGGCCAGGATTCAACAAGTCTTCCATCTGACTGAAGGAACGAAGTGGGAGGAAGCAGACTATTTTGATGGGTGTGCGGTGATGGTTGCTCCAAATCTCTTGCAGTACTAGGCCTTAGAAAGAGTTGCTACTAATTAGGAAAGGGCCAGAGTAAAAGAAATAATTTTGTGAGAAACAAAATATAGTCAAGGCACACTGAGTTTGAGAGTCTTAAGGGTAAAGGCCAGTGAAGAAGTTCATCTGTCCACCAAGGAAGGGTGTGTAGGGACTGTCACCACATTGGTGGCAGCTGAGCTCATGGGAGAAGATAAGATCACACATGGGGATCATGGGGAGGAGGAGAGGGCAGAGGGCTGAAGATGAATCCTGGTGAAAAGCAAAGTATAGGAGGAAAGATGAAGACAAAGACTTCCAGAAACACTCAGTGAAAAACTTCAACCACCAGAGAGCAGATCTCCCACTGTGACCTGAAGATGCCCTTTTCCAAGACTGAAGTCATACCTTTGGTGGCTCTCTCTTTGCAAAGGGCTGTGTCCATGCTGACTTTGGCCCCCAGAGTTTTTGCACTGGTGGGATTACAGGTCCACAGTTGATACAAGTAAAGAAGCATGAATGGGAAAATAGGACCAGAGAAACCCCACAATGTGACTTCCAGACAAAAAAAAAAAAAAAAAAAAAAAAAAAAAGGAGGAGGTTTCCTTAATTTGACCAGTGAAGAACCCAACTCAGCTCATAAAGTGGTCCCTCCAAACTGTCTCAGAATTTGTCTGATATTACTCATATGCTACCAATAAAATATATTATCTAAAATATAAATCATAAATCACTGTGAAAGGCATACAGGAGGCAGGGAATCAATTTAGAGGCAATTGCCATAACCAGATGGGATCATAAGCGCCTTTGGAAAGGTCAGTGGAAGAAGCAGGGACAGCGGACACCTCCTTGAGAGACATTACAAACTGTGTGGCAAATGTACAATTTGCCTGACCCGTTATCACGCCTCCTACCTATAAATTATCATTGAAACAAAGTCCCCATGTCCCAGTCTCGCCTCCAAAGAAACCTCAGCTTCTGAATTCTTACTCCAGACTCATCTGGTAAGACTTACGTTGTAAAAATGGTCGGCACAGGTGTACACAAGGTCTCTTCTGTGTTATGTGGGTTGAATCTCTTAATGACCAAGCAGAGGAATCATGATCTCCACTCTTGCTCCAATAAAGTGCAAATGGAAGCTTTTAGGAGACATGAACATCAATGCTCCCAAACATTTAAATATACGGTGACAAACGCAGGGCAGTACCTTTAAAGGAAGTGGCCAGAACTTCCTGACTTGTCAGTAGTATCTTTTATTACAAATCTATTGGGGACAAGTGTTTTTTTCTTCCCCAAATGTTATTTAACTAGATGGAATTCAATTAAATGAGATCTTTGGTGGAAATAGCTCTCTGTATTTAAATAGGACTCAAAACTGATGAATGAAACTATTTTGCAAGAAGGAATTCTTACCTTGAAAAGTTCACATTTAATTTGAATGAAACAGATTTCCATGTTAAATGATACATTAAACTTTCTGTATGGACGTAAACATTGCTTTTTACATTTATAGGAGTTCTTCACTATCAAAGTGATGAAGTTAATGATAAACATCATTAAAGTATCCAGAACAAATGTTTCCCCAAATCATTGCTTTGTTATTTATGGATTTATTTCTGATCTAATTCAGGAGAACCAGTGTGTTCTGGCCATTAGTTTTCTCATGGCCCCTTTCACCTCCTTGTTCCTCAGACTGTAGATGAGGGGATTCAACATGGGGACCACCACTGTATAGATGACAGATGCCACTTTGACCTGATCAGCTGAATAATTCGACTTGGGCATCACATACACGAACAAAACTGTCCCATAAAACAAAGTGACGGCCGTGAGGTGGGATGTGCAGGTCGAGAAGGCCTTCTTCCTCCCCTCAGTAGAGCGCATGTTCAGGATTGAGTGGAGGATGTAGCTGTAGGACACAATTATGGTAAACAGTGTGCTTATGAGGACGGATGCAGAAGAGATGGCGGGAGATATTTCAGCAATAAAAACATGGCCACAGGAAAGCCTCAAGAGTGGAAAGAGGTCACAGAAAAAATGGTTGATTTTATTTGGTCCACAGAAGGATAGATTCATCAAACAGCCTGTAAACGACGAAGCGTTCATGCATCCACCTAGGTAGGAAGCCCCCAGGAGGAGGAAGCAGACCACTGGGGACATCTGGGTGGAGTAGAGTAAAGGAGAGCAGATGGCCACATAGCGGTCATAGGCCATGGTGGCCAGCAAGAAGCACTCTGTAGTCCCAAAAGTGACATCAGAGCCCAGCTGGGCTATACAACCAGTGACAGGGATAGTGGTTTTCTCTCTTAAAAAACTCATCAGCATGATTGGCGTGACTGATGTAGAATACCCAATGTCCACAAAGGCCAAATGGCTGAGAAAAAGGTACATTGGGGTGTGCAGCTGCGGGCTGCTTCGGATTAAGATGATTATACTGATATTTCCCACTATAGTAACTATATAAACTCCCAGAAAAATCACAAAGAAGATGGCACATAGTGTGGGATTATCTGTTAATCCCAGAATAATAAACTCTGTCACTGCTGTACGGTTTTCAGTCTCCATCTAGTCACTTAATGGCGCCTATTGACATTGGAACCAGAGGAGGTTAAGCTGGCTGAAATTACCCCACATTTAATGTAGATACCTGAAGAGAACCCTACAATTAAAAAATTTAAGTGGTAACTTTGCCTCACTTCTAGAATACTTGGTGCACACAAATTTTCTTTTCAAATTCCATGATAATATTAAAATTGAAGACTCAATTACCTTAGAATTCAACTATTTTACTCCAATATCATAGAGCATACCACAGAGAAGGTCTTTCAATGTGTACAAGAAATAGGTAAAAGGATGTTACAGCAATACTGATTCTAATAACATGAACTGTAAATAACCTAAATGATCATAGAAAGGCCAGCTCTTGATTTTCTGTCCTCATCCCACATGTGCCTCTGCCTCAGCATTCTCTTTTCAGTAGATACTATCACCATTTATCCCATCATTGAACCAAAAAGTATCAAGTTGACTTTGACATGTCTTTCTGACTTGATCCTTTTCCTGGAATGGAAAAAAAAATCACATCCAAGTTATCATTGATACCAAGGGCTGGAAAGTGTCTATGTTCAAGCCAAAAGGGATAAATAGAATTTTTATTATTGTTATGAGCTAAATCCAGGATGTTTTGCAAAATCTTCCAAGACATTTCTCACACTGTACTTTTTCATGCTTCTGGAATTGCATGAAGCAGTAAGAAGAGTCCAGGTATTTTTATGGACTGGGACTGATTGGAAAGTGAACCGAAGCATTTGGGGACCTGCTTTGGTAAGTTTTGGTTTCAAGGGCTGTATTAAGCAACTGTAGGGAAATAAGAAGTGGGGCCATATGATGGTGATGGGGGAGAGAGTAATTAGAGAGGTATGGAGGGAAGTAGCCAGTGAGGGAAGCAAGGAAATTGGATTGGAAGAAAAATGGTCATTTCAGAATAATATTCCCTTGATTCAAATTAGAGCACATAATCAAGGACAGGGAAGAATACGTTAGTTATATTTGGTCATTTTCATATCTTCTCTAGGTTAAACAGCAACATATTCTTCTGAATAATTTAATTTTGTCTGAAGAACTTCTATCTGATGAAGAATTAAGAAAACATACATAAATAACTATTGGCACGCATGGACATTTTCCCCAAAGTTGCATGTGAATCATGACAATGATTTCTTATAGTATGGGCAGTACTGGGGTTCTGTGTCTGAATTCCCACATTCTGGCTTTCTTTTTAACAAGACAAAGCCTCAACCATTATTTTAGAAAAAAATAACTTTATGAAAGGCACAAAGCTTTCAAAGTTGGATATGAGTGCCAGGAGGGAAGTAAAGTGATGCACAGAAAGACCCTGGACTTTGCAGCCACACAGACTTGGGATTGGTGTCTAGCTCTGCCTTTCACTGTCTATGGAATCATGGGCACATTGCAAGAAATTGTTGATCTTCTGCTTACTTACCTGTAAAAAGGAAATGATGACACATACCTCATGTGAGTCTTGTATTAAATGATGTGGATGAAAACACCACGCACTGTACATATAACAAGTAGATGCTCAATTACTAGTAATTTACTTGAAATAAGCAACTTGCACCTTCTGGTACATATAAAAGAATCAAATATTTCTGTGTCCCTTAATAAAGAACAGTATAAATTAGCGACACACCCACTACAACACTAGGGATAGGCTCCAAGGAATTGTCACTGAATAGCAGTGCTATATTTAAGTGAGGCTTAGGTCATTTGAGATAAGGCCCAAATCACTTACTTCACCTGTAATTACAAATTAATTTATTTGTTCTGGAAAACTACACCAAGAATCCTTTGGGATAGAGAAATTACATGTGCATATCTATTGGGACAGAGAAATAGCATGTAAACATGATTATACAAAAGTATGTGAATGGAATACTTTCTAAATCCGTCTCTTCTATTTTTTTAATTAAATGAAAAAAATTAAACATATCAATTAAATTGAAAACAATTATAACACTTTACTGTTATTGAAGTTGATTATTAGATCAACACGACTAATATGGCTGTGAGAATTTGTGGCATTTTGGAGTGTGGCTATATTCAGTGACTCAGGTTTTCATGTCATCTATGTTTAGAGATAATGTGGGTTTGCTAGTACGGTTTAATTTACAAACATGAGTCCACTGGAACTGCAATATTATTTTCAACATAAGTGATGTAACTTTTAAAAAATCATATGTATGTTTTACATGTAATGGGGATCTAGGACACTTCACACACATACCATGCTTATTGGTGGCAGACATTCTCACACACATGCTCTTCCCTCTCCCCTTTGCCAATCTTAATCCATCAACTCCTAATAAAACAATGAAGCTCACACTAACAATTTTCTTAGGACCCTGCCATCCACAACTTCCACATTGACTGGCAGGTTATCAAAGATACATGGCCACAATCGACTCTGGTTGTATTCCTGAACCATGGCCACACAGCAGAACATCCTCTAAGGCTGAAGGTCAAGTTCCTTTGATTCTGGGCTTGAAAGAGCCCATTAGTCAATAACCTTCAGAACAAAGCTAAACCTGATAATTACATTAGGAATATCTAACAGCTCAAACACCTCAAATCTACCAAATTAGGAAATGGGCATGCTGTGAGACTGCTTCTGTTCTAGAAAGATACTATTCCTTTAAGTTTTAAGGAAGCCCAACCGTGGCTGATGAATGACACAAATAGGTGGCCATCAATTCCACAAAAACATTTCAGATCATATCTGGGAGAATTAAATTCCCTTCATTCCTGTCCTCTTCCCAACAGTTTCTTCACACCACTTGATTAGTATCCATTATAGTTGGAAGATTTTGCTATTTCCTTGGTGAAAAGTGCAGCATCTATGACTATTTTTGTATCCCTCTTTAAAGGTGCAATTCTGGGAATATAGGAGGCACTGAATAGATGTTTGTTGAATTAGTGTTAAACAATTGTTAGAAAATCTTTCTATGTATCCAATACTATGCTAGGACCTAAGGATAAACAGATACTCCTACATTTCTATCTCTATCCAATTACAAACACTTGATGGTGATATTCTTCACTCCATCCCACTCCAAAGGAAGACCAAATTCTAGTCACCTTAGGTCTCACATTTAAATTTATTTTACCATTGAAACCTCGCCTGACACCCTTGACTACGTCATAGTCTCACAGTGAATAGTTTCAGAGAACCCTGAAATATCTTTTGCATTTATTAAACTCTTAATTATGATGATACTAGTGTAAATAATTGCTCAGTGTCTTTTTTAGGCCTACTTTCCTACACTTCCATGAGGGAAGGATCATGTCTGCTTTGTTCCACACTTTATGCTTAGGACACTGCAGAGTGCGTGGCACATAGCAACACCAGTACTTGACATGAGACTTCTTAATAGGCTTTTATGTGTACAATACGGTATTGTTGACTGCAGTACAATGTTCTTCAGCAGATATTTAGAACATGCTTATCTTGCTTAACTGCACCCTTATGCCTGTTGATTAGCAACTTCCCATCTCCCTCCAACTCCAGTCTCTGACAACCATCATTCCACTCTGGAGTCGGTGAATTTGACTGTTTTAGGTACACCGTAAAGTAGAATCATATATTATTAGTCCTTCTGTGACTCACTTATTTCCCTCAGCATAATGTCTTCCAGGTTCATCCATGGTATCACATATTGCAGAATTTCCTTTAAGATGAAAAAAGATTCCATTGTATGTATATATACCAAGTTTTCTTTATCCATTTATCTGTCATAGACATTTAGATTATTTTCTCATATCTTGGCTATTGTTAATAGTGCTGGAGTGAATATGAGAGTGCTAATATCTCTGGGACACTGATTGCAGTTCTTTTAAATAAATATTTAGAGTTGGGATTACTGGATGCTATGGTAGTTCTGTTTTTAATTGAGTAACCTCCATACTGGTTTTCATAGCAGCTGCACCATTTTGCATTCCAAGCAACAATGTATAAAAGTTTTCCCTCTCTCCACATACTCACCTACGCTATCTTTTGTTTTTTAATTTAAAAAAAATTTTTAATGTTCTTCTTTATTTTTGATGGAGGGAGGGTGGGAAGGGGGGAGAAAGAGAGAGCAGGTGCAAGAGAGCAAGCAAGAGTGGGGGAGGGGCAGAGAGAGAGGGAGAGACGGAATCAGAAGCAGGCTCCAGGCTCAGAGCTGTCAGCACAGAGCCTGACATGGGGCTGGAACCCACAAATCGTCAGATCATGACCTGAGCTGAAGCCAGATGTTTAATTGACTGTGCCATCCAGGTGCCCCTCACATATGCTTTTTTAAAATATGTAATAACCATCTTGACACATGTGAGGTGATATTTTAATTGTGGTTTTGATTTCCATCTACATGATGATGAGTAATGCTGAGTATCTTTCCTTGTACTTCTTGGCCATTTCTATGTCTTCTTTGGAGAAGTGTCTGTTCAAGTCTTTAGATTATTTTTAAATCGAGTTAATTAGTGTTTTTGCTATTGAGTTGTTTTTGCTAAGTTGTTCCTTATAAATTTTGAAAATTAATCTCTTATCAGATATATTTTCATTTTGTAGTCATCTTTTCACTTTGGTGATAGTTTTCACTGCTGTGCAGAAGCTTTTAGTTTGATGTAGTCCCGCTTATCTATTTTTATTACCTGTGATTTTTTTGCCTGTGATTTTGTTGGTTTTGCTGCCTGTGATTTCAATGTCATACCAAAAAAATTATTGCCAAGACCAATGACATGAAACTTTTCCCCTATGTTTTCTTCCAGTAGTTTTCTTCTTGCAGTTTTAGTTCTTAATTTAAGTCTTTAATCCATTTTGAGTTGATTCCTTTTCATAGTTTAAGAGTTCAAGGGAAGAAAAAATAAAATAAAAGCAGAGAGAGAGATAAGCCATAAGAGACTCAAGTACAGAGAACTGAGGGTTGCTGGAGGGGTGTTGGGGGGGGGATAAGCTAAATGGGAAAAGGACATTAAGGAGGGCTTGTTGGGATCAAAATCACAATGAGATACCACCTCACACCCATTAGAAAGGCTAACATTAACAATTCAGGCAACAACAGATGTTGGTGAGGATGTGGAGAAAGAGGAACCCTTTTGCACTGCTGTTGGGAATGCAAACTGGTGCAGCCCCTCTGGAAAACAGTATGGAGATTCCTCAAAATATTAAAAATAGAACTACTCTATGACCCAGCAATTGCACTACTAGGTATTTATCCAAGAGATACAGGAGCGCTGTTTCAAGGGGGCACATGCCCCCCAATGTTTATAGAAGCACTATTGACAATAGCCAAAGTATGGACAGAGCCCAGATGTCCATCAGTGGATGAATGGGTAAAGAAGATGTGGTGTGTGTGTGTGTGTGTGTGTGTATATATATATATATATACACACATTGGAGTATTACATGACGATCAAAAAGAATGAAATCTTGCGATCTGTAACTATGTGGATGGAACTAGAGGGTATTATGCTAAATGAAATAATTCAGTCAGAGAAAGACTGATCATATCATATGACTTCACTCATATGAGGATTTTAAGATACATGAGAAGGGAGCAAAAACAATATACAAAAGGGAGGGGGACAAAACATAAAAGATTCTTAAGGATGGAGAACAAACAGAGGGTTGCTGGAGGGGTTGTGGGAGGGGGATGGGCTAACTGGGTAAGGGGCATTAGGGAATCTACTCCTGAAATCATTGTTGCAGTATATGCTAACTTGGATGTAAATTAAAAATAAATTATTAAGAAAAGAAAAAGCAGTCTTGGAGGAGGAGCTACCAGCAAAATCACATAGTTTCACACATTCTCTCAGTAAATATATATGTCAGCTCTGCCTTTTTGAATTCACATGTGAAACAAAATATTTAAAACTGCAGCTCAACTGTGAGTTTCAAAAGTATAAAACCTCTAGAATATGTGAGAGAATATCTTTGTAGCCTTGGATTGGGCAACGATTTCTTGAACTTGTCACTAAAGCATGAAACAATAAAGAAAATATTGTTACATTAGACTTCATTAAAATTAAAAACTTTTATTCATCAAAAGAGACAATTAAGAGAGTGACAAGGCAAACAGGAATGGGAGTATAGCTTCTAAATGCACAAACAGGGCAAAGGACTTGTAGACAGATTATAGTGAGAATAAATCCATAAGAAAAGTACAATCTGACAATACATTTGGTAAAGGACTTGACACAAAGGAGACATACAAATGGCTGATAAATACATTTTTTTAAAGGCTCAACATAAGAGGTCCAGGGAGATGAGAGGGAACACCACCTGATTACTTCAATGTAAAACCTGGTAACTAGCCTGGGACTCTGGTGTTATCTTTCTAAAAAATCTGTGGATAAATAATTTCAACCACCTGAGAGCTGAGTTACCAGGACTTCCTGAAGGTAGCTCCTTCTGCACCTGGTCTTCTTATTCCTGACTGTTTGTAAGGAGTTATACTTTCACCAATTTATATTTTGGGAACATCAGATTGGGGAGAATTGGAATCCACACTTGCTCTAGGATTCATACAACACACACCACCTTTGTAATCATTGGAAAACCATATTTTAATCTTTAAACATGATTAATCAGAAGGTTCTGGAGGGAGGGAAGTAATTCAGGAGGCTGAACACTATCCAGGTTCAATCATAAACATCCAAAATAAAGTCATGACAGAAGTGGTGGCAATGAACACTTTGGGAGATATTTGGAAAAAGGGTGGCAGGTTTATTCCTTGCCTGCATCAGCTTGGGTGTCTTAATCCATAATTCTATACCAGTCGGCTTGCTGAAAGACAGCTCTGCTGTGCCCTAGCCTCGCCCCAGCAATACTCCCCAGTAGTTCTTCTTACTATTCAAAGGCTTTGCAGACAAAACTTTGAGAAATATGAAAAGCTACTGGGCATTTTCAAAGGAACTCTCAAAGCCTCAGCCTTCAGAGTGCCTTCTGTGTTACCTGGATTGAGTTGCCTTGGTGGCAAAACTGTGGAATAAATTCTTTTGGTCAGTCTTATTCTAGGTGGGAATAAAATTTTTCCAGACCCCAGTATAACTATTTCAAAAGATTCTGATAACTCTGTATAAGACAGGCCAAGTCTTCCAGAGAAAGTGACCTGGACTGACAACAGTACCATCAATTGTATTTCCTTTGAGTACACAATGCTTTCTAAGATACTAGTTTACAAGATAGTATTTTACAAATAATAACCTAACAGAAGAAAAAACACTCTGTAATCATGGACTCTAACCAATGAGCAAAGGAGAGAAAAAGTAAAACTGTATTCTGCCGGTCTCCTAATGCTGAAATATACACATTAAATTGAATTGAACCCAGCAGAATTTCATGAAATGATATATTTGTGACCCAGAAAATTATACATTAAAGTTGGCATTAACATACTAGCATTGTGTATTTAAGATAGTTCTTCACATAAAGTGATAAGGCTAATGAACAACATAAACATCTATCACATAAGTTCACGGATCTATAGTTTTTCAGTTTCTGGAATCACACTGAATTTCTTTCAAAATGACCTATGCTTTCTAGCCATCAATTTTCTCATTGCTTCTTTCACCTCTTTGTTTCTCATACTGTAGATTAAGGGGTTCAGCATGGGGACCACCACTGTATAGAACACAGACACCACTTTAATATGGTCATATGAGTGGCTTGACTTCGGTATGACATAAACAAATGTGACTGTCCCATAAAACAAAGTGACTGCACTGAGGTGAGAAGTACAAGTAGAGAAGGCCTTGTGTCTTCCCTCAGTGGAGGGCATATTCAGGACTGAGTGCAGGATGTATAGATAGGAAACAGCTATGACAAACAGTGTGATTACAATGATTGACCCAGCTAAGATGGCGGGAGATACTTCAGCAGCATAAATATGGGTACAAGAAAGCTTCACTAGTGGTGGGAAGTCACAGAAGAAATGGTTGATTTTATTTGATCCACAGAAAGTCAAGCTCAGTAAACAGCCAGTAAATGATGAAGCATTCACACATCCCCCCAGGTAGGAAGCAGCCAATAAGATGATACAGACTCTGGAAGACATGTGTGTAGAGTAGAGAAGTGGAGCGCAGATGGCCACATAGCGGTCATAGGCCATGGCAGCCAGCAGGAAGCACTCAGCCGTCCCAAAGACGACATCAGAGCTAAGCTGAGCTATACAGCCAGCTACAGGAATAGTAGTTCTCTCTCTCAGGAAACTCACAATCATAATGGGTGTGACTGACGTGGAATACCCAATATCCACAAAGGCTAAATGGCTGAGGAAAAGGTACATCGGGGTGTGAAGCTGAGGGCTTCTGTGGATTAACACAATTATGCTGATATTGCCCAATATGGTAGCGACATAGATTCCTAGAAAAACCACAAAGAAGATGGAACAAAGTATAGGATCTTCTGTTAAACCCAAAATAATGAACTCTGTCACCATTGTGTGGTTTCCAGCCTCCATCTTATTTGTAATGATGCCTATTGAAATAAAAACCAATGGATATTAAGAATAAAGTCAGTGATCTCATAGTTAACATATTCACCCATTTTTTTAAGTTTACTTATTTGTTTTGAGAGAGAGAGAGAGAAAGAGCATACACAAGTGAGCGCGAATGCATGGGGGAGGGGCAGAGAGAGAGGGAGAGAGAGAATCCCAAGCAGTCTCTGTGTGACAGTAAGGAGCCCAAGGCAGGGCTCAGACCCACAAACTGTGAGATCATGACCTGAGCCAAAATCAAGAGTCAGACGCTTAGCCAACTGAGCCACCCAGGTGCTCCCACCATTTACCCTATAAAAAAAAGCATAACAGGGGTACCTGGCTGGCTCAGAGATCATGAGGCTCTTGATGTTGGGGTCATGAGTTTGAGCCCCATGTTGGGTATGGAGGTTACTTAAATAAACTTAAAAAATCATAACATCGATCCCTAACTCTAAAAAATGTTTTCAAATATATTTTCTTTATACGTGATTTGAGAATATTAATGTCCATTACTTTAAGGCCAAAGATACCCACAAAGAGACTAGTAACCCAGATCAGAGCACAGTTAATACTCACATTTGTATCATTTGATCAATTCAGGTTGTTGAATGGACACTTAAGCCTGATGAGCACCAGAATGCTCAGAGTGACTGACCTTATGCTAGTGTTTAGCAATATCCAATTTGCTCCTTTCTTGGTCACCTTGGAGACCACACTTCCCAGCCCCTTTGTGATTAGGTAAGACCATAAACAGTACATGGGCTAGTTGAGGAAATGCCATATGTCTTTTCTAGATCAAATTAAATTACCAGTGGACAATTTTCTCTTCTTCCACAGTGACATATTCCACATGATACAACTATAAGACAGTGGTACCATCTACCAGAGAGAGAAGAAATGTAATTGTTTTGGAAAGGAACACTGTTGACCATGTGTAGACCCCTGAATTTCCAAATGGAGTATTTACTATTTTTAAAAAACCCTCAACATGGGGCACATGGGTGGCTCGATCGGTTAAGCCTTCGGCTCAGGTCAGATTTCACGTTCGTGGGTTTGGGCCCCACATCGGGCTCTGTGCTGACGGCTGGCTCAGAGCCTGGAGCCTGCTTCTGGTTCTGTGCATCTCCTTCTCTCTCTGTGCCTCCCCCTCTCATGTTCTGTCTCTCTCTGTATCAAAAATAAATTTTAAAAAAACATAAAAAAACCCCTCAACATTAAATTTTTTTGTACAAAATATACAGATAAATAACTATCAGTATGCTATTCTCAGTTGACCTTACTATGAAGAATGTGTACCCTTTGCAGTAATGATTAAACTCGTGATTTGATTCATTTTTCATATGAATTAACTTGATACAGTAATGTAGGAATACTGAATCTCTAGTTTCATTAACTAGTTCCAGGATTGTGCCAGGGGTTTAAAAGACACAAATCTAAAATACATCTTATATGTTTATAAGAAAATACATACATGAAAGACTCAAATGAGTTCAAAATATGATGTGGATGCCAGTATGATATGGAGAACATGCTGCACAGTTGCTGCAATGAAAATAAAAGAAGATTTGAGAGGCAAAAAGCTCTGGGGATAAATTTAACGTCTGTCACTTACTAGCCAGGTAATCTTGACCTTCTGAGAGTCTATATCCTTTTTCTTTTAAATAAAAAAAAGTTTTTTAATTTATTTTTGAGACACAGCACAAGCAGAGGAGGGTCAGAGAGAGAGGGAGATACAGAATCCAAAGCAGCTCCAGGCTCTGAGCTGTCAGCACAGAGAACCACGTGGGGCTCGAACTCACAAACCATGAGATCATGACCTGAGCTGAAGCTGGATGCTTAACCGACTGAGCCACCCAGGCGCACCTCTATATCCTTATTTTAAAAATTAAGATAATAATATTTGCCTCACAGCGTTGCCCTGTTAAGTGAGATGGTGTGTATGTTAATGCACCCAGCAATAGATAACCGTAAACAAGAAATTCATAACTAAGAATCTACTTCAAATAAACAACTAGTAGCTCCTACTACAAATGCGTGAACATTAATAAATGAATAACAAAGAATGAATGTTACCTGCTGGTCAAATATTATGATAGAGACAAACTTTAAGGAATCATCTCTGTATGACAGGGTTTATTTATGCAGGATTTAGGGCCATTTAGAATATAAAACCTTTACCTCAGCATCAGATAGGCACAGGTTTGTCAATGTTCTACTGAGAATCCAATGGGAGAAAATCCAGGGAGGCTGAGAAAATTAGGGGCGTTTATGTACGCCTACCCCATCATTCTGGCTGAGGCACTCATGAAGTCTCAGGGGCTTCATTAAGTCTTCTCATTATTTGTATATAGGTATTACAATGGCAAATATCAAATTTGTTTTGAAACTTGATTTGGACCAATACAATTCACGTAGGTTTCCCTTTGGTCGTCTGTGATATTTCTAAGCAGCAGCCATGATGAGGTGCCCAGAGCTATTTTCTTAAACACTATCCTGTGGCTCACAGTTAGCCACACCTCAGGGAGTTGCAGAAGAGCCACAATGCTTTACTCCATGTGAAACTGACCCATGATGTAACTGAGCATCGGCATTCCCCACTTATTATGTAGTTGCCCCCACCAAATCTCGGACTCCTTAAGTGACAGAGATGAGATCATTGAAGGTGCTTCTTCCTTTTCCTGCCCCATATTTTTCTCTATCCCAATCCTCCCTTTGAACAACCAAGAATCTCTTCCTTGTTCCTGATTTCCTTATGGTTTTTCATGAGTGATATTACTGCTTGTATGGCTCTGAAATTGCTTTCTTTTACTCAAAAAAATTTTTTAGATAATTCTTTGTGGGCATGTATTAATCTTCATTTTTTGTAATGATTCATAGTATTCTAAGTACTTAATCAGTATTTATTTAGCTATACCCTGCTGATGTTGCATTGTGCTTATACACCAGTAGTTCTCCTGGATACGATCTAAGAAGTGAAATTACTGGGACAAAAGCTTTGCACAATTTAAATTCTGATAGATAACACTAAATTGCATTTTTCATTTTGTTGCATTTTTTGCATATATATTTATGTGATATTCTGAGTAATTCCTAAAATCCATCTTCCAGTTCATTAATTCTCTCTTTAGTTATATATAATCTACTGTCTATCCTATCTTTTCTGAGTATATTTTTTATTTTTAGACTATCTCTGTTTTTTATTTTTTCAAGTTGTTGTGGTCTTTTCTAAAACAAAAACCCATCTGAGGTTTCTTAGTCTTTTATTTCTTCTAAAATATTAACCAATATGTTACAAGTTCTACCAGCTCATTATATCACCTGATGGTCTAAATCCGTTCTTTGATGAGTCTGCAGGCATAACCTTGTTTTTTACTGTTTGTATTTGGGTTTGTTCTTTTATACTTTCAAATTTTGAACACATCTTTCTTTAGTGGGGCTCTGTATTACTCTTGTCTAGCCTGGGTCGAGAGTATGTCCTCCCGAATAAGTTTTGTTCTGTATTTCTGCCACTTGCTTCTGTATCACTGGCTCGGGATAAATTGTGATGCTATTTTCTCAGCTCGAATGTTTACAGATGAGGAAGACAGTATAAGACAGTCTACTGACACTATAAACACAGTATTTTGAACCCCAAACACATATTTGGTATAGATTTTGATCTAAAATTCCCAAGAGAGATCATTTTTTTTTTACCTCCAAAAGATTTAACAATTTCGTGGGTGAAAAACTGACATTATCCTGCCATGCCAAGCAACACTACTTCAATATATCCCTTTCTGCAAGCAGCTGCAATGTACACTTATTCTAATCCCTGGAACTCTGGGAGGCTTGGGAACCTGGCCTTATGGAAATGTAGTTTTCCAGAACCTGATACAATCTCCTAAAAATTTTAACAGCATGGGATCACAGTTGACACTTTCAAGAGATTAGATTACCAAATTTAACGACCAGTTTCATGCTGGGAAAGGCTGTGTTGATAATACTGATAATTATGATATGTGCTGATACAAGAGCCTAAAGGAAATGTCTTCTCCTGAACTGGAGCGGTATGCAAGATCCCATCACATTTCTGTGTGGCGGTCAACAAAAATGCCCCGCTCTGACGTGACAAGGGAAATCTCATCATTTTTCATTTTAGAGTCAATTTCTTTATTCTGTGACACTAGAAATTGGCAGCAGGTTGAAAGCTCAAGGTGGTTTAAAGGAGACTCCATGCCTACTTGCAGTCTGTCAGTGCTGGCACACCCCAGGCACATGCTAAGTGTTCCTGTAATTTTTTACATTAGTAGCATGCAAGAAAGAGACAAAATACAGTAATTCAAAGTCAGGAAGGCCATATTCCTAGTCAAGTTGGTCTGGAAAGTGATTGACAAAATATAACAGGACCTGCAAGATCACTTGTTGTCAAAAAAAAATGGAGATATTTATTATAGTTTAGACTTCGATTGACTACCTCTTATTTTTGATACCAATCCCCATACCAACAGCCAAAATTTTCTAGCATCAGGATTAAAGTATGTGTGGAAATGTCTCAACTGGGGGTTTGAGCGTCCTTTCTTTTTGTTTTGCCTTTATATTATTTGCGTGTGATGTATTTTTATAGAATTGTGTTGTATAAGGGCAAACGTTGTCCAAGGATGGTCAAGGCTTCTGATTTGACATTTGCTCTTTGGGGAAGTTAATTTGTAAAAGCTGACAGAAAAATCTCATAGATGGCTCTGGCCAATCCACAAGTGTTTCTCCCAAACTGACCATGTGCCAAGAATTCAGCCAAGGAAGAGGAAGACTTGTGTAGAAGCAGAGCCACCTCCCTGTGCCACATCGTCTACCAGGTGTAGAAGTGAAGGAGATTTAGTGTTTGCCTTCTACAAATATAAAGCATGGTGAGCACATATAGATTCACAAATGCCCCAGTGGACAGTATACTAAGTGACTGTCTGGTAGCTTGACTTCCTTCCTGAGTGTGTCATCAAATTATCTTTCCTCTCCTCCCCTCTCCTTCTCTAACACGTGACTATAACCACCCATTTACAATTGGAAAATAAGAGAAAAAATATATTAGGGTATTCTGATGGGTTGTTTGCAAGCATGTAGTATAACCTTGCAAATAAGGGCAGCTTTGATATTCAGTCCTCTTGTAGAAAGCGGTAACCTATATACTAAGGAGTAAGTGATGTTTGCATATGAAACCTTAGACACCAACCACTTTGGCTAGCCAATATACTCCGGGGGCAGCAACATACTGATGTGGGTATAATGGGACATGTAACATTGCTGGATCAAGACTATGCTTTTGTGGTCAACTCCCCACATCTTGCAAAGATCTTTGCAAGAAACCACATTTGGAAACATTGTAATGACATGGTTGAGTGACTCAAATCTTAGTTAATAAATAACTTTCTTTTAAACTGGATTCTTGCTGGTCTCACAGGCTTTCTATTTGGGACTCTTTAGTCTCTAAATTTTCAAGGAAAAACTCTGAGTCTCAAAATGCCTCTGAGCAAGAATAGGCTCATTTTACTACTTGGAATGCTCTGTTTGGAAGGAGGTAAATCTGGAACGCTTTCTCTCCCCAAAGGTAAGCTCCAAACAAACTGTAACTGCCTTTGTCTGAAGGAATAACTTTTGCTGGCAATGGACATCACAACTCCAACTCAATATTCCCTTGGGAAAATAGAAGCATATAAATTTTGGAGATCTAATTGTTTTTAATGTAATTATTTTGGGTCTCTGTCCTGTAATCAGCATATGAAACTGCATAAAACATTCATGGGATACAACTTGAACAAGATGCATTTATCTGGAGAGAAAACTGGGATCGTTCACTTATTTGGACACATTTCACAATACCATTTTTTTTCATGGAGCAAATTTTGGAAATCAGCATCTTTTGGGAAGCACTTGTAATCTTTTGGAAAGTTATCTTACTGGGAAATATGAAGTCTATTTACTGTGGCGCATTATGAATGGTCTTTTTTTTCCTTCAAGTAACATAAGGTGATAGTTCTTGGCAGGCTTCTTCATAGTCAGAGTTGTGCCAGCCCCAAGAATCATTCTGTTTTCTGTCTTTGCTTCAGTGAATTTAGGAAATGGTAACCTTTGTGTCTAATTTATTTATGATCCATTCAACTGAAACAGAAAATAAATTTTTGATTCAATGTCATGCCTGCATTGGGTTCAGAATCAAAAAGGCTTAGTGTTGCATCCATCCTTTGCTGTTAATTAGCTGTGCCTTTCTTTGATTCTTCACTTTTTCATCTGCAATGCAGGGGCAATAGTGCTTGATTCATAGGCACTGAATGGGGATTAAATGAGAAATTATTTGAAAGACCTTTGTATATTTTACCATATTAATCTAAATAGCTATGCTCTCGAGAATATGCTCTCAAGAAAAAACATTTGTTCATCCATTCCACTTTCCTAAGTGTGTATGGTATGCTAGGAATTGTGCAAAAACTTGGAAATACAAAGATGAATAGAACATATGTTTTTTTCCCTCAAGTAGTTTATAGTTCAATGAGACAACTCATTATCATAATACTGAATGGCAAAATCTATAAAAGTCGGGAGAAATGTATACTACATGATACAGGAGAGACACTTACCACAGCCTGAGGAAATCAAGGAAGACTCAGTTGAGGTGACGCCTAAACTGAGGAGTAAGGATTAGAGGTTCAGCCGGGTGAAGAAGCGGGTGAAGAAGCGGGTGAAGAAGCAGGTGAAGAAGCAGGGGGGATTATCAGGCAGGGCTTTCTAGGCTCTCCTTGAAAACGCATGGGAAAGAATGACCTGCAGAAGAAGACAGAAGGTGCGCCATCTTTGAATTACCAGGCAGTCCTAAACATTTTAAATCTAGCTCATCTGCTGAGAGTCAAAAAAAAAACCCCAAAAAACAACATTGAGGTTAAATAAGTAAATGCAACTTTTTCAGGGATTAAGTCTTTCTCCACAAAAAGGAAAGAGTTCTTTTTGCCACTACCTGGCAACCCTTGTAGCCTAACCCCACTCCGGGGTGTGAATCAGGACACGTCTTCTCTCCACTCCATTCTTCTTGAACAACCTGCCACTTTCTACTTTCATAAAGATTTAAATCCAATAGCTGACAGTGTGCCAGGTAGCATAGACCATGGTCTCTACTCAGTCTCCTGGGTAGAGCAGAGAAGATGTACATACAATTACAACCCAAGGCAGAATACACTTCACTACTTAACTAAGCAACTTCTATACATTATGAACTGTTCTAGATATTTTGAATTTAGATATTTTTTTTAGCACAATGGTTATCTTAAAAAAATTTTTTTTAATGTTTATTTATTTTTGAGAGACAGAGACTGAGCACAGGTAGCAGAGGCGCAGAGAAAGAGGGAGACACAGAATCAGAAGCAGACTCCAGACTCTGAGCTGTCAGCCCAGAGCCCGATACGGGGCTCGAATCCATGAACTCTGAGATCATCACCTGAGCTGAAGTTGAATGCTTAACCCACTGAGCCACCTAGGTGCCCTCAAATTTAGATATTTCTAAGGTTATGTTCCTATCTGAGAATACCACAGCCTCGCTGGCTTGAAGGACATAAAATTAACCATGTTCATATGTGATAAATGTTAAAGAAGTACAGAATGCTGTAAGTAACCTCTAAGAGTCCAGATTGCTCAAAATCAAGGGGGTACACTCCTGCTAACCAGGGGAGATCTACCTCTGAGTCCCTTCACCTTCATATTAAAAAAAAAATAGGTGCTTCATGATATGTCCATTCTATGTGACAAAAGCTGAATCATCCCATGTACTGTAAATCATAGCAAATTCCACAATTAACATAAAGTCATTTTGTAATTTTTCTACATACTCAACGTCCTATGGTTTCTTGCTCAGAAAATCTTCCTGTATCCCTCAGTTCCAAGAGCTATCTGATCACTGAATTTTTGTCTTCTCTCTTTCCCAGCTCCCACTTGTGGGCAGAGTTTGGTGAAGGCACAGCCTTGGAATTTCCTTAACATTTTCAGTCGCATTGTTGGAGGAAGCCAAGTGGAAAAGGGTTCCTACCCCTGGCAGGTGAGTCTCAGGGAACATTCTCTGGCAGGTAGACTATGAGCTGTCTCAGGACTGGATCTCCCAGAAACACATGCTACTTTTCAGTGCACTCCATTCTGCCTACCTCATCACCAGATAACTCGTGAGTGAAGGCCAGGATCCAAGTCCCACAAGATGACCATCCATTGAGTTCCAGAAAACGTGTGCTTAGAATAATTATATGCATTATTGGCTTGCTCCAAAAATTGGAAATGCCATCCCAAACTTTCAGCCCATAAGACAAAAATTGCACTTAAATAAGCTAAAAAAACCCCTCTTGAATTTACAATAAAAAATTCTCTTAGTCAATAATTATATTGTTATAGTTAAAGATGACCAGGAAAGTCAAAGGTGTCGTATCCATAAGTCTACTTTCTGTTTGGAGATTTGTACCTATACCATATGACATCTTAGGGAATAGTCAAGAATATTGTCCCCTTAGAAGCTGATAACCTAAGAATTCTCTCTGAATCTAATTTCCTGGTCTTCCTATACCATAGAAATGCTTCTGTCTCTAGCCTATGGTGTGCACATTTATTGTTTTTGACATTCTCCCAGCTTTCTTTACCCTGAGAGCCATGATGAATTCTTGCCTCTTAGTTTTGTGAGTAATAGCTCCTTGCTTTTACTTGTTTAAGTCAGTAACATCAATTTTTGGGAAGTGGCTACTTAGTAATGAGTGGTTGATTGAATTTGTGTCCAGTAGGTTGACTGAATGGCTGAGTCATTGATGTTTGGTTAACTGATGAATTAATTACTTGGTTGAAGAGTTGATTTAATCAGTTGCTTATTTGGTCAATAGGTTGACGAATCAATTCAGAAGTTCATATTCAAGTCATAGTTAATGGTTTTACTTCCTTTTACTTACTATTCTTCTCTGTATTAAAACTTTTTCAATAGTTTATTGAATAAGTTTTGGTCAAAAAGACAGTTATAATAAATTGCTTTTTTCTAATTCTGACAATGGAATTAACAGCATATACTATAAGTCATTTTAGAGTCAAATCAAATATAATGAACAGGATAAACCAAAGATAGAATTTGTAGAGGCAGGTTAAAAAATAGGCTTGAAGCAGTGGTATAGGTCAAATAGTTAAAGCATGAGGGAATTGTAGATACAGACTGTTCTCAAAGAGGCTTGGAGGAATTGAAGCATGTGCTGAAAGACTGCCTTAGCCCTCACCTTGTTTCGCTCCCAAACTTCTTCATCGGGACTCTGCCATATCTTATACTTTTCTTTCTTCCTCTCTATTCATAGACACTGTTCACATTGTTAGAGTAATGGTCTGGGCCAATAGTAGTATGAAAATAAATAAATAAATAAATAAATAAATAAATAAATAAATACCAACAATTTTTACTGTCAACTCTACTAAGTACTTATAGCCAACCATCTCAAATTAACTTCTTCTACAAACCAGGGTTGGAAATGCTCTGGTTCCAACACTGCCCGTCTGAGCTGTAATGCGATGGGTTTTACTCCTTCACGCTCCACAACTTCTAATATTTGTACATAAGACATCTGGGTCTATGTTTCAGAATATGCTCAGTCTCCAGGTTTGATGGGGAGTCAGAGGGCATTGGCTTGCTCCCACTTAAGCTCTTTGTAATCCAGGTGTCTCTGAAGCGAAGACAGAAGCACATCTGTGGTGGAACCATCATCTCTGCACAGTGGGTGATAACGGCGGCTCACTGTGTTGCAAACAGGTAGGGAAGGCCTAGTTCATGGTTGAGTGCCGGGTTATCCACCTTCTCCCTTGGAATCCGCAGAAGAACTCTATTAAAAGATGGAAATGTGGGATGTATGCTAAGCATGGGAACTTCCTAAATTCATAACACAAAAAGGGCTCAGTGACATTGTCAGAGGGTACTTAACTGGTAGAAAACATACTTTCTTTGCAGGAGTAGAAAACTTTATTTACTTAACTATGACTGCAAGTAATTAAAGAATCACATCCAAGCAAAACCAAAGTATCACAGAGATATATGTGTGAAAAATTCTCTCCTAAATTTCAGTGAAAAAAATAATCTGGTTCATTACGTATCTTAAATATTGGTACAAGAATCCAGGGCTTCTAATTTTGACTTAGTTTCATACAACAAAGTCTACATATGAAATATGTACTCTGAAAAATATTTGCTTTTATAAGAAATGTCTGTTCAAACTGATCCTATTTTGGGGGGATTTGTGATTTTGTCCATGTGAAGGAGCTGACACTACACATTAGTAATAGAAAGCCATGCCCCACTGGCCCCAGCCCTGACAGTCCATGTTTAGTTGTGAGCTCACTGCAGATGTGGGAATCCAGCTTTATGCTCTAGCAATTCACTTCTTGATCCAACTGCTCTTCTTCCTTTTCCAAAATGGTAAAAACAGTTCTCCTCCCCAAAACGCAAAGGTCATTTTTGTTCTATTTTTTTTCCCTTTGAAATAAACTTACAGCATTAAAAGATTTTTAAAAAATGATAGAAGAAAACAAAGGGAGGCCAGTAAAATGTAAAGAAGTTTCTCATGTCTGCTTTCCTACTGGTCATGCCTCTCTGAGCTCCAATCTAACAACTTCCATCTTTTATCCACCTTCCTGTGTGCTTTAAATGTTCTATTGTTATTAGTTTCTTAGTAGTCACTGGGCTGCAATCAAGATCATGTCCCATATTTGCCCTCTTTCATTTTAAGTCAGCAAACACCCCTTGGACATTTACTTGGCACTAGACACTTTGGTGGGTACCAAGATACACAGGTAAGATGTAGTTCCTGCTCCCAAAGAGTTGATAGTCTAAAGAAGAGCTAACTGATAATTTCACTGCAGTGTGGCAGGTGAGGAGGCTAGAGATGCTGTGTATTATTAGGTCAAGCATGTCCCCAATGTAGCCCAAAGCTGGGAGGAACATATCAAAAGAAAATTATGCCCTTTTTGGCTCTATAAAAAAGCATCACTTCTTGGAATGAAGGGTGCCCAAAGACTGTAAGCCCAAAGTCCTTAATGCAACTCAATGCATCCTACGGAGTTCCTTTTAGATAACTTTGCTACAGGAAGAATGGAAATAGGATGGTCTTTCCCACCTCACACCATGTCTCTAAATTACAAACATAAAGGTAAGGAGAAGATCCTCACTTCCCATTGTTTTCATCAGTCCCAAAGTCTTAACCGTGGATACTCTCTGAGATATCTGAGTTTTGGTGCTCTTATGTCTTTCACAATGTGCATAGAACATTAGATCTCTGATATTAAAACAGCACACACAGGGGGAATCACAAATCATTCTCAAAGAATATCACTGATCTTGAGGCCATGCCAGCTAGTTAGGGTGGCTGGATAAAGTCCACTGTGGCTTCAGAACCCCCCCCCCCCCCCGCCGCCCCGAGTTACAATATAAATGTATTTTTAGACATTTGATGAATAACATTGCTAAGTATTCAATTTATCACATTATTGGCCCCATTTGAGGCTATTTTTTACTAGTCCCCCACTTAAATTGGGAGCTTTTGCATCTTTACTAGCAGGGATGGAATCATTCTCATTTTCTCTGTTCATCATCCTCATGCTCATGTCACACCTCCATGTCATTTCAAAGAGGCCAGATTGTCAACCACTGCAAGTATACTCAGAGGCTAAATGAAATTCACCCATTTTATTACTTCTTCTTCAAAGAAATATTTTGAATGTGACTGCTGGAGAGTATGACTTGAGCCATATAGAGCCAGGGGAGCAAACTCTCACCGTTGAAACCATCATTATACACCCCTATTTCTCCATCAAGAAGCCAATGGACTATGATATTGCTCTTTTGAAGATGGATGGCGCCTTCCATTTTGGTAAACACTAGAGGTTCACTCTGAATTGTCTATGCCATGTGCTCTAGAGCCTCTGTTCCATAGGACATTTCTTACATTGTATATTATGTTGCAAATGTCCAGTTCTGGGTCACACACTTCAAGACAGGGATTTGGGGTGGAGGGTCTCCTGTGTGAAAGTCTTTTTGCTTGTAGCTTCAGATATAGGATTATGTGGATTCAGGAGAAAGGCTTTCTTTGTCAGATAAGTGGCTCTTGGAAGTGCGAGGCATAAATAGCACAACTGTCACCAGGTCTCTGGGGAACCACCTGCATACCAGATGGGGAGTGGCTGAGGGTGTCCTCTCCTCCCTGGATGATGCAAACCCTGCCCTGCTCTCCTCTTCAGGACAGTCTGTGGGCCCAATGTGTCTTCCGGAGCCCAAGGAACGATTTGAGGCTGGATTGCTTTGTACAACCGCAGGCTGGGGCCGATCAGCGGAAGGTAAGAACTTCTACACCACTTCTCTTAATCAGACGTCAGAACTTCCTGGTGGGTAATTAGAAAATACAGCTTTTAAATCTCTTTGTAAAAAACAACTGTGTAAGCATTTCAAAAGAGAATATCCATTGTACTTAGAAAGTCAGGCCTTTCCAAAGGACAAAATCTGAATGCGGCATCTTCAAGCCAGGCAGTGTGAGAGCGCCCGGCGGGGCTCTCGTCTCTGTTTTCTAGATGGCGTGCTCTCACAAGTACTGCAGGATGTGAGCCTGCCCATCCTGACCCAGGAAGAGTGTGAGACAGCTTTGTTAACCCTAAAGAAACCTGTCAGCGGGCAGACGTTTCTCTGCACAGGCGTCCCAGATGGAGGGAAGGATGCATGTCAGGTAGGTGGGAGTGGCCAGCTGAAAGGTCCCTGGCAGGGTTTCGCTCAGCTTTGGCATCAGGTGAGGGGCTGAAAAAAGGCTGTAGGCAAAACTGGATTCTTGTCAGGAGTGACAAGGGAGGTCAAATCGAAATAAAGTGACAGTTTTTACCATCTGTTTTTACCGGCGAGTGTGAATTCAGAGGAGGTCTTGTGCCTTTTCCAAAAGGCCAACTAACAGAGATAGTGCCATCAGTGAGGGTAGGGCTCTACATTGGAGGATGGCTGGAATTTTCTATTTTGGAGTTTTCAGCTTGTGGATAATGGGAACTTCACCTTCCTTCCATTCCTCCTGCTGACCAAGATCTGGGATCAGTTTTACCACCAGGCAAGACTTTTCCGAGTCTGCAGGATGAGATAGGAGATGGAAGAAAGGGTGGAAGGGGTAGGATGGGGAAGAAAGAGGTAGAGTTGATAGGCCCTACTGATATTTGAAGATTTAATGTGAATTATGCTGGGCTGTTCTCCTGGGCCCCTGAGTCGAACTTCTTAGAAGTGAAGAAATGTCATTGGTCCTAATTTAGCATCTTCATGTGGGGGAATGAGTGAGCACAAACACCAACAATGATGGTAATGGAGGCTTTTCCCCCTACAGGGAGACTCAGGAGGCTCCCTCATGTGCCGGAATCAGAAGGGGGCTTGGACTCTGGCTGGTGTGACTTCTTGGGGTTTGGGCTGTGGCCGAGGCTGGAGAAACAACACGCAGAAGGAGAACCAAGGGTCCCCTGGGATCTTCACAGATCTTAGAAAAGTGCTTCCCTGGATCCACAAACACCTCCAAATTGGTAATAAGCCACACATAAAGTCAAGAAGCGAAGGGCAGAGAAAGCGTCAGTGAGTCTAGGCAAGACAGGACCACTGAGCAGATGGGCTTGCTTCTGTTTTTAGTGAAGCACATAAGAAGTGTGACACTTATGAAATTTAAAACAAGAGTAAAATAAGGTGTGCAGTACAGCATACAAATATTCAAAGGAACATGAATCCATTCATCCTAGACTTTGTTAAATTGCCTTTAGCTGAAACAAACAGCTAGAGATCGATTTTTACCACTCATGTCTCAAGTGTGCTAGCAAGATTTAGCAAGCTATAGAGGTTACCAACTGTGGGAAATTTTGCTCCCCAGAGGACAATGTCTGCAGACAATTTTTGGTGGTCACAATGTGGGGGTGCCGCTGGCACCCGGTGGGAAGGAGGTATGGATGTTGCTAAGTGTCCTACACTGCACCTATGACAGAGAATGATCCCACCCAAAGTGTGAGTGATGCTGCGGTAGAGAAGGCCGTGCACAGATCTGGGTACCACGAGTCTGAAAAAACCAGGGTCTACATACACCTTCTCCTAGACTGACCCGTGAGTTCACTGAAACTTCAATTCTGCCTCCAGAGCCAACTTAATTGTTTTCTAACCAGCAGCTTCCAGCTTCAATAGGGCTTCTGTTCTGTCCCAAAGGGCTTAATTAAAATTCATTTGCTAAGGACTTGGGTTTGTTATCAAGTGTCCAGTGGCAGGCATCCGAGCCCTCAGCTCAAGTGGTAGCTGCCCTGGCAACTCTTTTGTGGTTGTGGGCCACTTGTTTCCATCTCCAGCCCCTTCTCATGAACAGTGAGAGCAGTAGACCAGATAACCTCTTCCTCTGTGTAACCTCCAAGCCAATTATGGCCTAATTAGTGCCCTGAATAGAGAGTGAAACTTCACTGAAACACCAAGACCAGATTCCTGCCTTGTTGAATTGTCCTTTCTGTTCTTTCCAGAGGTTAGATTTTCATTAGCTGCATATTGACTTAAAAATCCCTGCCCTTTTGAGCCAGGGAAATGCTCACTTGTTGAAATACTGTTCAGGATACCGCAGATCTTGAAGAGCACGTTTCTTTTTCTTTCCCAGGGAAGCAGAAGAGCTCCAGAGGTGGGTATTTCTTATAGCCTGCTCCACCAGGAGCGGAATTAGTGTCTAGTATTTCTGAATAGAAGTTCCTTTTGTAATCGAAAGTCTTTGCAAGAGCTCTCTCTACTCACTAGGTAGAAAGCTACCCACACTTGGGGCACCCACAGCTATCCCCTGCCAGTCAGGGCAGCCCATCTCCCAGGAGGAGCTCTGGATTCCCTCCCATTTCACTTCTTGAGTGCTGCATCTCAACTCAGCAAACACCTGCTGAATCCTAGCTTTGGATAAAATACTCAGGGGAGGGGGAAGGGGGTGCAGATGTGGTCAATAAACTACATGCCTTACCCTGAAAGTGTCCTCATGTATACAGGGAACTCTCCCTCAGTGTCACACTGCCAAGTCTGCAATGAATCCACTCTGTGACTTGGGAAGCTACTTCCTACCTCTGAACCTCAGTTTCCTTGTCCATAAAGAAAAGTCAGTGGATGCTTGGGTGGCTCTCAGTTGGTTAAGTGACCGACTTCAGCTCAGGTCATGTCTTATGGTTTGTGAATTCAAGCCCTGCATAGGGCTCTGTGGTGACAGCTCAGAGCCTGGAGCCTGCTTTGGATTCTGTGTCTCCCTCTCTCCCTGCCCCTCCCCCACTGGTTCGTGTGTTCTCTCTCTCTCTCTCTCTCTCTCTCTCTCAAGAATAAATAAACATTAAAAATGTTTTTAAAAAAGAAAAGAGTCTGGATCAGATAGTCTCTAAGGCAACTTTGGCTCAGATCTTCAGTGGTTCTGTGAGTCTGTGGAACCATACCATACAAAGATCGTTTTGGGAAAAAAGAATACCCTCAGAGGTACAGGAGTAAGTGACTGGGGGGAAAGCTAGGAGGCTTTGTAACACAGAAGACGCCTTTTAAACTGAATCACAAAAAACAAACAAACAACAAAACCACAAAGAACCAGTAGAATATTGTCAGGTGGAAATGGGATACAGATAAAGAAAAATATTGCAGCTCAAAGAATCATCTTTGTCAAAAGACGGATGCTAAAAGATGGAGATAGGAAAATGGGGTAAAAGAGACCAGCACGTCAGTCCGAGCAGCTGAAGTGAGGGAGATTAGAAAATGCATGGAGAGCAGTTTGTGGATATTGTGGGTGCCTGTCAAAAAACAGTTTGAATTTATTAATACGAAGTTGATTAATTAGATAGATTAGAGCAATATTCTGGCAGTATAAGAACAGCACACAGAGGACAGAATGGAGGGGAAATAATTCAAGGTGGACTTATGAGATTACATTTTAGTTCAGGAGACGTAGGGCAATGGGCAGAGAATGAAAGAACGGGAATGGAAACAAGAAGAACTGGCACCTGGCAGTCACTTGGGTGGTGAGGGACAGGGAGGAACCAAGGATGGTACCAAAGTTCTGAGCATGAGAGACGAAGCAAAGGGCACCTAAAAGTAATCGAATCAGAAGTGGAAGCAGCTTCTTACAGACCATCCGTAGCACGTTAAGGGGCTTTCTAGGAGATGGTTGCAAAACCAGGTGTGAGGTTCAGGAGTGTGGAATAATAGTTGAAACTCAGAGTACAGATGAGACTAGTCAGAGGGCTCCTGTAGAGAGAGACAAAAGCTAAGGATAGAACCAGGAAATACATGTATTTATAGAATCGAGTTACGATGTCAGCGAAAGAACAGTGAAGGAGAAGGAATCATGGAATCTTGAGGATAAGCAGGATCTAAAAAGAACAAAACAGAGTACGTTATCACAGAAGCCATGGCAGGGAAAGAGGTCACAAGACAGGAAGCATGCCTAATGAAGAACCAGGCGCTTCTGTACAGGTTCTAGAAGGAGCGGGCTACGGTGGCCAGCCACCACTGCTTCCCTGATCCTCGTGGCTCTCTTTCCCAGCCTCCTGCAGCGAGCAGGATCATGTGCTCCGTGGGTCTCAGGGAGAGCTGCACTTTCCAGGAAGCCCCTCCCTGTATTACGAGAGCAAGCACTGAGTAGCCGCCCTGCCATCCCTCCCCCGGCCTCCACCTCCAGTCTGGCTGTGCCCATTAACTGGACACTTCCTGTCTCAAAACAACACCCTCCTCACGTATCTGCCTGCAGGCGGTATGTCTGGACCCTGCAGGCACCAGACAAGATGCATGTGCTGCTCACTGTTTCCCACTTGGATGCAGAGTCTTGTCCCCACACCTACCTCTCGATACGTTCTTAGAAGACACACTTCTCGGTGAGTGGATGTTCACACGGTCAAATGGACACCAGTGCTGCGAGGGCTTCGTGGGGCCGGGCTGCAGTCTGTCTGGCACGGAGACATCTGTAAATGCCACACTTCCCGTCTGCAAGTTTGAGACTCAGGACTGACAGTGGGAAGGAACTGACCTGAGCCTTGTGGTGGGTACAAGGCCACAGAACGTGCCATTGGCTCCCGCTGCCTCCCATGGAAGCAGGCTTCCGAGATTCATCTGCCGTGGCTGGGGCCCATCAGAAGTAAAATATAGATATACTGCAGGGCTCGCGGCCAGAATGCTGCCTTCCTCGGTATGAAAATGACCTAGACTGCATCATCCAGCTAAGAAGGAAAATACCAATGGATAACCATGAGTAGAAGACAAAGGTTACTTAGGCTAGAAACAGAAACAGAGCATGTCTGTGGTTCTTAATAGGAGATTTTGCCCCCCCCGGAGATCCTTGGCAATGTCTCAAGCATTTTTCATTGTCATGACTAGAGACAGTATTATTGGCATCTGATGAATATGGCCAGAGATGCCGCAAAACATCCCGTAAATGCACAGGACAGCCTGAACGCGAAGAATGTTCCAGTTCAAAAATGTCAGAGGTACCGAGGTTGAGAAATCCTGGTATAGATAATCCTATAGTATCCCGACAAATTCAGTTCAAGTCCAGTTCTCCTGAGTCCCTAAATGGACGCTGTTTTCTAGATTCTGAACAAAGACTCTTGATTCTTACGTTGCAGGGAAGTTCTGCGGAGAAAGCCTCCCTCCCTCAGTTCTTGTTGGCTCCAATTCCGTTCGGCTGAATTTCATCTCTGATGCCACAGATCACGCAGCTGGGTTCAATCTCACCTATAAAGCTCTAAAACCAAACTACCTTCCTGGTAAAAACCATTTGCTTTTATCACGCACGACCCAGGACTTTTAGAGAAGTCGAGGCCCCGCAGGAGTGAGGTGAGGGGCAGGGAGCGCCCCCACAGCGCCTGCTTGGTTCATCACGGAGGGCGCCACCAGACCGGTGAGATGTCAGTGCAGGCGCCCTCTCGCCCCACTGACTCGTGCTTCTTGCACACCCAAGTGAGCTGAGAGGGCTGAGGGAGCTCTGGAGAATCAGTGCACAGACGTCTTCCTTCTAATTAGCTCTGCCTGAGGGTCCCCTGATGAGCCGTTTATGGGAGACAGGTGGGAGCACACAGAGGCTAGATTCCGCTCGGCTTGAGTGATGCCATTGTTAGGACGTTTCCCCTTGTGTTTCAGATTCAGGAGGCAGTTCCTTTACTGTCCTTTTTGAAGAAGGCCTCATACAGAGTCTTCACTATCCCGAATACTATAGCAACATGGCCAACTGTAATTGGGTTTTTCAAGCCTCCAAACACTACCTAATAAAGGTACGGACCCTAGTTACCCTTAAGTTTGCTCTGGTATCTCCACAGAATCGCTAACATAAACACCCTGAATGCAGAGGGTTTTTTTGGTTTCGTTTTCCTTGTAACTACCCACATCCACCACTAGATGGCAGCTGTGCGCTTTACTGTCTGTTGAAAGGCTGCCTCCACCTGGACCTGGTAACTGTTTAATCAGGTCCTAGTTCCTTCTAGAAACAAGCATTTCTCCCTTATTAATTAAACTGCTAACAAAACACTTTGTAAGTAATGGCTGACAAAAGCCAATGTCAATAAGACCCAAACATGAAGCCTTCCATGCAGAGGAACAGAGCAAGCACAGAGGAGCCAGCGTAGAACAGGCTGAGGGATTGGCTGGTGTCAAGAGTCAGAGCTGTTTTGGGAAGAGCGGTTCGTGGGGAGGCTGAGCTCAGAGTTCAGAGGTTTTTGAATGTCAGGATATGGAGTTTGTGAAGTATTTGATTGGTAGCTTTTGTAGTTCACTGAACACTAGTAGGCCACCTGCAGAGATGCCACCCGAGAGTTAAAGGGAAGACTGCAGCCAGAATGAGGTTGGAAAGAGGTGTTTATTTAGGAGTCCTTCTCTTAAAATACAACTGAAAGTGAGAGAGGACATGAAGGAGAGAAAGTAGAGTAGAAAATAAAGAGGGAGGAGTAAGGATGGACATGACTTTCAGGTTCTTATATATATAGATCTATCTATCTATCTATATATTTTTTTTTAAAAGAGAGAGAGAGAGCGTGCGAGCAGGGGAGGAGCACAGAAAGAGGGAGGTACAGAATCCGAAGCAGGCTCCAGGCTCCAAGCTGTCAGCACAGGGCTCAAACTCATGAACCAAACTGCAGCCTCATGGCTGGAGGCAAAGTCAGATGCTTAACCAACTGAGCCACCCAGGCAGCCCAGGTTCTCATACATTTAAGAGGCAAGAGGAAGTCAAGACTCAGGAGGAAGTGTGGAGTTATGATGGTCCAGAGAATAGAGCCTTTAAATTAAAACACAAATCAAGCAAACAAACAAAAAGGTGTGGCCGATAGTTTGGATTTATCACAGAAAGTTAGGGTTTAAAGACGACTGAGCATCTCAGCTGCTCAGCACTCAGTTCATCTCCCAGCAAAAAGGTAATAATCGATTGACAATTGAACAATAGAGAGCAGGTGGGAGTGGGGGGGCACCTGAAACAGCAAGTCTGATGTTCAGAGCAGAAACAGTATCACCCAGGTTTGAAACATGAGTGGGAGAAGCACACACAGAGGAAATAAGTATAGAGCTTCTCTTTCTAAAAGTTTCTGGAACCCAAACATTCAAAACAGCAATTTCAGGAGGAAGCAGCATTAAGGGAAGATTTGTTATGAATGATGGAGGATAAAAGTTTAAGTATGAGCAGATTTCTGGAAGGAGGAAGACAAAATTTAGTTGAAAATCTGAACGTGCCAGAACTAGAAGTGATTCAAAAATACGCATTCAATAAATGCGTACTGAGTGCCATGCATCAGTGAAATGATGCTTTCACACCCTGCAGTCAGTGACAGCATCAGTGTGCAGGACCATCCAAGACAGGAATTTGGAGGTTAGGATTACCAGTCATAATGCTGTGCATACCATTTGACTCGGGGAGAAAAGGGTCTACCTCCAGAAAGTATCATAATAAGGCTTAGAAATGTTTGAATGGATCCTATTTCTGACACTCTCCTTCTCCCCATGCCTACATTCACCATTAGTGATCACTTAGGTCCACTTTGTCCCGTCCATGCAGTCCTGTGTCTTTTGCGGAGTGTTTGGGCTCCACTGAATCCCCACCAACTGCATTGTTAAAATCTAAATTCCCACCTCATCAATCCTGTTTCCCATTGCTCTGCTCTCCAAAGTCAATTGAAGGCTGGTGCTATTAAATTGCTCAGATTATTCTTTGCTGTTTCTTTGGTCTTCCTAGGAGGGTGCCAGGGAGCTCAAATATTTGCAGCCTTACATTCGGTCCCTATTTGGTAGTTTAGAGTGTCTAGGGTTTAGCAGTCTGTGGGATAGCATCTTTTCCTAAATAATTTAACCTACTCATGAATGCCCCGCCCACTTTCCTCTTATGGTCACACCCCAGAGCAAGCTGAGCACTCCACATTTCTCTGCTTACTCAAACTCAGGCCAATTGTTCATTTGATTTGCTGTGGAATTAACAAGGAGTCTTGTCAGCTTTCCTTTCAGAGTCTGGAAATAGAAGAGAATGGAGATTGTTCTTCTGACTACGTGGTGGTGCACAGGGACGTGGAAAGGCAGGAGGAGATAGGTCTGTGCCCCTGGAAACTCGGCTCCCCTGGTTTGCCTTTGGACCCAGTCATTTTGGGGGAATCGTTCTTGGGAATAAAAAGGATCTGGCTCATGCTTCCTTCATTCCCCTGCCTGCCCTCCTACCCTCCCTCCCTCAGTGGTCACTACCACCACCCCTTCTCCAAGGTCAGGGGCAGGAAGAGCCAGAGGGAGGACCAAAGAGCCATTTGGACAGAAGGTGTGGAAGGCCCCCGGTGATCTAAGGGTCAGAAGGGGAAAGTGCCATTGAAATAAGTCCACTGGCTCAAACCAGTTCCCTCAGGGGCATTCCCAATGGGACTCTTCCTATTCTGAAAATGAATTGTGACACCCACCAAAAAAGTTTCTTTCTCAACCATTGTCTAAAGGATAATTTTTTTCCTATCCAATGCCATGTCTATTTGCTGGGCCCTTGATCTCGTCTTGCCTGGGCTGGGCTTTAACCACCAAGGTTTTGTGGTTTTGTTGCTCCTGCCCCTGTGCTGAGCTCCTCTGGTGTAATGCTCATCAGCTTCCAGTCGGATAAAAATGTGACCTTCAGAGGCTTTCAAGCTACAGTCTCTTTCATCCCTGAATCAGGTAAGAAGACAGAGGCATCAACATCTTGGGTCCCGATTCCCATCCTCAGAATGCAGTAAGAAAGGGCAGCCTTTACGACCCAACGTGGGTACAGTTGGTTCTCAGTACTTGCAGCATCTCTGTTCTGTAAAGTCACCATGAACACCAAATTAGGGATTACTGACCCTCTGCTCTGAGGAGTTAGGTTCCTGGGAGACTCTGGCTTCACGGGTATTTCGGTTTAAAGTCACGTTATTCAGTATATATTGTTGATTCATTAACACCGATCTCATAGCCAGCACCACTACAGCCTGTGCCTCAGCACTATCACGTGTGTTTTCTCTATAGGGCACATCACAGCCTCCTTACCCTTACAAACACTAGATGGCACTTCAGCACAATGTTTAGGGCCATTTTGAACAGCAAAGTCACCAACAAAAAGCACAAAAAAGGAAAAAAAAAACATGGCACTCAAGGGACCGTGGAAAGGACACCTGTTTATAGTAGAAGAGCTAAAACAAGAAAGCAGAGTGTCACCACATCAGACCTCAGCTAGGAACATGTGCACCAGGTGACTCAAATTTTTCCCTGCTCTGCACCTGTCCTTAAGTGATCATGAAAACACCATTAGTTCTAAGTTACAAATAAATGTTAGGAAGTGGGTGAATTGGCAAATGTGGAATCCATGAAGAATGAGAACAACTCTATGCCTGAATCATGGCCCATCCTTACTAGATACGTGATCTGAGAGTCATGTAAGACTCATTTTATTCACCTTACCATGGGAGAATAATACATGCCTAGTAAGAAGGTAGTGAGAATTAAATCAGACCAGGTACCCTTGGCCGTGAGCAAGTGTGTAACGTATAACAGAGGCTCGGGGATGTGAAATGTCTTCTCCAGCTCTCAGCCCCTAGACACATGAACAATACAACTCCCCTCCAAGTCCTCACACCCATGAACATTCTGCCCAAATCCTACAAAGCCAACTGTAAATTTCTCAAGTTGTTCATCCTTGTTAGACAAGCAGCTCCTTATGGCAACCCCAGGTTATAGCTATAATACTCCATTTTTCAGTTAAAACACCCATAGTCCAACTGACTGAGACACTCCAGAATTCTAATAGTAATAATTTTCTGGTAAGTCCCAAACACAGGCCCTGTGTGTGTGATCTGAGCAGTTGTATGTGCTTACATTCAGATTTAAACATCTCCAGATCAGAGGATGAGTCATTGTTTTTGGGGACATGGAATGTACTACCTGAAGATCACAATGCTTCTGGTAAGCTTTTTTGGGCAATGTGACTGAGAGATACCCACCGAGTATATCAGCCAGGGTTCAGCAGAAAATATCAAAAAGATATGTTGGAGTCCCAACCTCCAGTACCCGAGAATGTGACCTTATTTGGAGCTAAAGTCTTTAGTGAGGTAATCATGTTAAAATGAGGTCATGAGTATGGGCCTTAACCCACTAATATGGGGGTTAATATGCACTAATATGACTGCTGTCCTTATAAAAGGAGAAATTTGGACGTGGAGAGAGACACCCCCACAGGGAGAATGTCATATGCACATGAAGGTGGAGACTGGGGTGATGCATGGTCTACAAGCCAATGAACACCAGTGATCGCCAGCAAACCCCACAGGATGGGGGGGACAGGCACCATCACCACCGCGTCCAACCACACTAACACCTTGATCTTGGGCTTGTAGCCTCACAATAAGTTTCTGTTCTTCTAAGCCAGCCCGTTTATGATACTTTGTTACAGCAGACCAAGCACACTAACCAGGAGTTGGCTAACATGGTTGTAGGGGAGTGACCAAGCAATTAAATCTATCAGGCAGGCAGTGAGAAAGAGAAGATCACAAGGGGCACCTGCGTGGCTCAGTCAGCTAAGCATCTGACTCCTGACTTAGGTGCAGGTCATGATCTTACCTTTTTGTGGGATGGAGGCCTTCCTCGAGCTCTGCCCTGGCCGGAGCCTGCTTGGGATTCTCTCTCTCCCTTTCTCTTTGCCCCTCCCCCTCCCTTTTCCCCTCCCTCTCCAAATAAATAAAAATTAAGAAAAAAGATCACAGGACTGGAATTCCACAGGTGTGGGCTGATGGTATTCTCCACAGGCAGAATTTCTTCGCTTGTTTGGGGAAGCCTCAGTTCCGTTTTTAAGACAGACGTCTGTTCCGACTAATTAGATCAGACCCACCCGGATTATCCAGGACGGTCTTCTTTACCTCAAGTTCACTGATCAGGAGCTTTTATTACATCTGCAAAATACCTTTACAGCAACACCATGTTGGCACATCAAAAAAGCCATCACACAGAGCTATATGGGATGTGTCATTGTCCGCTTTGCTCAAAGCAACACTGAAACCTTTCTAGTCACATGAAGCAAAATTCCCATCTAAGTAGATTCATTTCGTGGAATGGCTAAATAGTGTGTCAAACTGGGGTCTGACTCACAAGATCCGTGCACTAAAAAAAAAGTGAGTCCACCACTATGTTTAATGCCAATGAGCATGGAGAAGTGCTGGACTTTCTGCTGTCCTTGTTTGCACTGTGACACCCAGTGACACATGTGCGACATCCCAGTCCACGTGGAAAACCAGGTGAGCGGTGCGGGCAGAGGAGGGAGTAGAGAAACTTTTCTGGTTTGCCACTTTGATAGTTCGTCAAGAGAAAATTCAAGCACCTTTTTTATTTTTAGTTTTGTAATTGACACAGAACATAGAGTGTGGAAAGAATATGTTCCTTTTAATGAGAAGGAGTAGAAGCAATCTGAGTCTTTTCTGGCTTCTTGGACCACAGGATCTATAGATACCTTAGGTAGAAAACCCTCGTAAAGTGTGGCCGCAGTGACTCCTCTTGACCACCATGGGGGCGCACTCAGCAAAGCAGGAAAGCCTTTTTCACTGAGGTTTTATATCAGGGGCTATTTGTAGAGTATGTAGTTTTATTCACCAAATATTTATTTTACCATCTTACCCGGCCTAAACCAGTGCAATATTTTCCAAGGAGTCTCATTACAGTGTGCGGTAAAGATTTATTCATCGTTTTATCCACAGCACCTAGTGCAGTGCCCAGAACACGGTAGATTGCAAATAAATATTTGGTGAATAAAACTATATACTCTACAAATAGCCCCTGATATAAAACCTCAGTGAAAAAGGCTTTCCTGCTTTTCTGTCATTGAACGCACACTTGAGGGCCCTTTTCCTTTATATCTCCAGGTTCATTTGAAATTTTGCAAATCTACCGAACAGGTGTTTTACAAGAACAAAACAATGAACATCTGTTTATCCTTCGCTTAAATTCATTAGTTGTTGACATCCTGTCACACGGGCTTACTTCTCATTTGATGCCTTCTACGTACAAATCCCCATGCCAGAGCCCAGGGCATGGGGAAGGATGTACAAAAAAGAACAAGATACAGTACCTTTCTTCAAGTGATTTACATCTTAATAATGAGAAGTATGCATACAAACTAGGCATGCAAAAAGATACTGTATCCTTCAACTTACATAAAACAAAAGTCACGCAAAACTAATAGATGGTATTAGATGTGAGGATAGCAGTTACCCTTCCAGGGAGTAGTGTCTGGACTGGCTGCTGGTGGCATTCTGCTGTTTCCTGATCTGAGTTCTAATTATACTTTTTGAAAATTCAAAGTACTTTAGTGGCCACTTCAGTATTTTTCTGTGTGTGTGTTATATGTCAATAAAATTCTCAAGAAAAGAAAAAAAAGTGTACAGAAAAAGTGCAAAATATACTGAACATCTGGATGAGACAGTTAGAAAACTGGCATTTGGAAAAAAAAGAAAAGAGAAAGCTGGCATTTGATTTGGGCCTACAAGAATAATGTCACTATTATTCTACACCCTTTGGGGAACCGTTGGATGGTTTGATCAGAGGAGTCACATGGTCAAAGAGCACTTTCTGGTGGTAGATTTGGAATATGCAGAGGCTAGGGAGGGAGTACCTGGGGGCGGGGAGGAGTCCGGGTGAGCACTACAGAGGACTCAAACTAACGGTAGGAGATGGATACGAGACAGGTTCTGGATTTGGGGTCTCAGGTGTCTGGAGACCAGATGGTTGGAGCAAAAAAAGTGGGGGGGGTGGTGACAGGAGAAGTCAAGATGAGCTTGATAGTTTACTCTTGGGTGAAACACCCACTTTCAGTAATGTATTTATTTCTCTCTCTCTCTCTCTCTCTAGAATACAATAAGTGTTCCTCATCATTCCCAGGTGTCTACTAAAGTGCCTGGCACAAGAGAGATGTTCAGAACTCCCCTATGACCCAGCAATAGCACTGCTAGGGATTTACCCAAGGGATACAGAAATGCTGATGCATAGGGGCACATGTACCCCAATGTTCATAGCAGGACTGTCAACAATAGCCAAATCATGGAAAGAGACTAAATGTCCATCAACTGACGAATGGATAAAGAAAATGTAGTTTATATATACAATGGAATACTACATGGCAATGAGAAAGAATGAAATCTGGTCATTTGTAGCAACGTGAGTGGAATTTGAGGGTGTCATGCTAGGTGAAATAAGTCAGGCGGAGAAGAACAGATACCATATGTTCTCACTCATATGTGGATCAGGAGAAACTTAACAGAGGACCATGGAGGAGGGGAAGAGGGGAAAAAAAGTTACAGAGAGAAAGGGAGGCAAACCACAAGAGACTCTTAAATACTAAGAACAAACTGAGGGTGGATGAGGGCTGGGGGAGAGGGGAAAATGGGTGATGGGCATGGAGGAGGGCACTTGTTGGGATGAGCACTGGGTGCTATATGGAAACCAACCTGACAATAAACTATAATTTAAAAAAAGAGAGAGAGATGTTCAGAGAATATAACCTGGGCTTGATGGTGAGGAGAACCCATGGGTAATAAAGATGAATTTTCTTAGTCCCTTCCCAAGTGGTCTTTGCAGAGCCATTTCCCCCGACCTTCCAGGTTCCTTTCCAACCAGATGGTAAGAGGCAAGGAGGCAGGTCAGCCTGCAGATTGCCACCAGGAACCATCTTTGGGAACACCGGGGGAGTCACTGCTGCCCACTGCTTTACCAGGATGTAAGTGCTCCTAGAGAGTGGAGCACGGGAGCTGATGGTTTAAGTTGATCAGCCACCACCTCTAATATCCATGAGAGTCTGAAACCCCTTCCCCATTCACCACCATTGTGGACAATCCACCTCCCCAGGCACAACCTGAGCTCCTGAGTGCTCAGGAAAGCTCTGTCCCTTCAGATGGTGCTCCTAGTTTATTTTAGTTAAACATGAGGCCGTCAATTAGAGACACACTTATTTTATCATGTTCCTCCCTAGGACTTTTTTAATCGGCAGAAGTATTTCATTTTAGCATTTTTTGAAGTGATGAAGTGGTTCCTCCTTTGATCTGCCAATATGTCAAATCCTTAATTAATAGATTTCCTAAGATTCCTGCATTCCTGAAATGAATCCCACTTGGGCATGGTACTTTCATCTCCAATATACTGCTGGGTTCCAGTTAATTGTTTGCATCAACATCCAGAATTGAAACTGACTGATAGCAGAGGTTCTTAAAATGTGGCCTTTAGATGGCTGGCAGTCTCCAAGATCCTTTTAGGGGGTCTGTGAGGTCAAAGCTGAGATGTTATTCTGTCTACTCTAGTCTCTCACAGCATGCAGTGTTTTCCAGGGGCTACCTACCCTGTGCTAGCTCAACAGACTGAATATAAAACGCAGGTAGGACAGGGGCATCTGGGTGGCTCAGTCACTTAAGCATCTGACTCTTGATTTCAGCTGAGGTCATGATCTCATTGTTCTTCATTTAACCCCGCATCGGGCGCTGCACTGCCAGTGCGGAGCCTGCTTGGGATTCTCTGTCTCCCTTTCTCTCTGCCCCTCCCCTGCTCTCTCTCTCTCTCTCTCTCTCTCTCTCTCGCTCTCGCTCTCGCTCTCGCTCGCTCTTGCTCTTGCTCTCGCTCTCGCTCTCTCTCTCAAAATAAATAGATGAAGTTTAAAAAAAAAAAAAGAACAATCCGTAGCATGACACCCTCGAGGTCCATCCACTTTGCTACAAATGGCCATATTGTTTGCACTCATAGGTCTAACAGGACAAACCTAACCGAGGACCATAGGGAGGGGAAGGGGGAAAGAGAGCTGGGGAGAGTGAGGGACATAAATCATGAGAGACTATTGAATACTGAAAATAACTGTGGACTGAAGGGGGAGGGGGAGGGAGGGAAGGGGGTGATGGTCATGGTGGGGGGCACTTGTGGGGAGAAGCACTAGGTGTTATATGGAAACCAATTTGACAATAAACTATTATTAAAAAAAAAAAGAACAGGTAGGACATCCGTCTGTCTTCGATTTAGCCAGACATTAAACAGTTTTTAAAATATGTGAAACTGGGGCACCTGGGTGGCTCAGGCGGCGGAGTGTCTGACTTTGACCCAGGTTATGATATCCCAGTTCAGGAGTCTGAGCCCCATGTCAGGCTCTGTGCTGACAGCTTGGAGCCTGGAGCCTGCTTCAGATTCTGTGCCCCCTTCTCTCTCTCCACCCCTCTCCAGCCCCTCCCCAGCTCTCTATCTTTCTCTCAAAAATAAATTTAAAATAAATTAAAAAATAAAAATATGTGAAAGAATGTCAGTCTTATTTAATTTTGTTTTTTATTTGAAAATAAAATAAGAGGTACAAAAAAGAACAGGATGTAGTACCATTCTTCAAGTAATTTACATCCTAATGAAAATTATGTGTACAAAATAGGCATGCAAATAGAGACTGTATTACTTCTATTTACATAAGATGAAAATCACTCAACATTAATATATGATATTAGATGTCAGGATAGCAGTTCCCCTTTGGGGGGGGTAGTGTCTGAATAAACTTGTAGTTATTGAATAAACATGTTATTTACGCTAATACCTAGTGGTTTTATTGTGGGCATCTTTTTAAAAAATTTATTTTATGTTTTTTATTTATTTTTGAGAGAGAGAGAGAGAGACAGTGCAAGCAGGGGAGGGTCAGAGAGAGAGGGAGATACAGAACCCAAAGCAGGCTCCAGGCTCTGAGCTGTTAGCACAGAGCCTGACATGGGGCTTAAACCCACTAACTGTGAGATCATGACCCGAGCCGAAGCCGGACGTTTAACCGACTGAGCCACCCAGGCGCCCCTTATTGTGGTCATCTTAACTGACTGGGCCACCCAAGGCACCCAGTGGTTATCTTAAATAAATTAGCAAATACATACTTTTTTAAGTTTCTGCTTTAATTTCTAACATTTAGTTAATGATAAATATAACTTGCATAAACAAATCTCTTTAGGATTCTCAGCGATTTTATTTTGAAGTGTAAAAGTGTCCTGTGACCAACAAGTTTAAGAGCTGCTGACCTATAACTTTCTTTTTATTGTCTGCCTTTCTCAGACTTTGATATCAGTGTTCTTCATGAAAAGAACTGGAGAACTTCCCTTCTTGCTCGATGCTTTGCATATAATGTATACTATAAGAATGATAAATAATCTATTCCCTGAAGCCTTAAAGGCAACTTTCTCAATTTCCTTAATTCTTCTTGGCTTTGAGTATTAAAACTTTCTCCTTCAGGGAATTTTGACAACTTATAATCTCCTACTAATAGTTATAACATTCAGATATTTTTACTACTTGCTTTGAGTTGTACAAAACATTTCCTTATAATTAATACTTTCTGGGTTTGCATGATTTTCTACTTTCCTAATTTGTATATTGTATAAATATTTTTATTTCTTTAATTTTTTAATGTCTTTATGTTTATTTTGAGAGACAGGAACAGAGTGAGTGGGGGAGGGTCAGAAAGACAGGGAGGCACAGAATGTGAATCAGGCTCCAGGCTCTGAGCTGTCAGCACAGAGCGCGATACGGGGCTCGAACCCACGGACTGTGAGATCATGACCTGAGCCGAAGTTGGACGCTTAACCGACTGAGCCACCCAGGCGCCCCAAAAATATTTTTAAAAATATTAGACAATAGGGGCACCTGGGTGGCTCAGTCAGTTAAATGCTTAACTCTTGAGTTTAACCTAGGTTAGGATCTCACAGTCTGGGCTCTGTGCTGACAGTGTGGACCTTGTTTGGGATTCTTTCTCTCCCTCTCTCTGTCTCTCAAATAATTAGTCATTAAAAAAATTCAACAATGGCGTCTGGTGGCTCAGTCGGTTAAGCATTCAACTTCAGCTTGGGTCATGATCTCATAGTTTGTGGGACAAGCCCTGCATCGGGTTCTGTGCTGACAGCTCAGAGCCTGGAGCCTGTTTCAGATTCTGTGTGTCCCTCTCTCTCTGCCCCTCCCCCACTCATGTTTGGTCTCTCTCTGTCTCAAAAATAAACTATAAAAAAATTGACTACTATTTAGTCATTTTATAAAGATTCTTTTTATTTTAGAAGACCTTTTTTTTTTTTTTTTTTTTTTTTTACTGAACCCATGTTCTCTGTACCCTACTGAGTCATTTTAGCTGACCTAGATAGGCAAGCTGAACAGGGGCTGGGGACCGTGCCCCTGAGGCAGTTCCTGCAGATGACTGACCGACAATCCCTGCAGACTTTACTATGAAGCTGCAAGGCTTGATTATGTTCTCATTAGAGCTCTTAACTCATCAAGTGATATCAGAGAGATTGCTTCATGTTTCTGAGCCCTAGAATCTTTTACATACATGGGAGAGAGAACCTTCTCTAGAGCCTTTCCCTGCCACTGGAAGGATTGGCTGTTGCATTGGCATATGGTGGCCTTGCTATGTCTCTGATCCTAGGGCTCCTTAGAGAACCACCTCCTAACCCCACTTTTTATTTTATTTTATTTATTTTAATTTTAATTTTATTTTTAATATTTATTTATTTAGAGACAGAGAAAGAGCATGAGTGAGGGAGGGGCAGAGAGAGAGGGGAAAAAGAGAATCCCAAGCAGGCTCTGTGCAGTCAGTGCAGAGCCCAATGCAGGGCTCTAACCCAGGAGCTGTGGGATCATGACCTGAGCCAAAATCAAGAGTCGGACATTTAAGAGACTGAGCCACCCATGTGCCCTATAACCTGACATATTTTAATAATGCCATCTGAGATTCCTTTTTCTCTCATTTTCCAGGGAAAAGCATGCAGCTGCCTGGGTGGTGAATGGAAGAATCCATGATCCGGCTGGACCCCCCACACCCCCCTTGGAGCCTCCTTTCTGTCTTAAGGTTCACTATGCTAGCCAGTGGTTCACCATAGATATTTTGGGTGTAGGATACAGGATTTGGACTGAATTTTCTTTACCTTTATAAGTTAGAGGAATAGGGGAGGATTCAAGAGCCAATGCCAAGTTTGTTGATTGGGTCTAGCTTCACAATGGAGGCCCTCTTCTTTTCCTGGAAACCTACTGCTGACGATTTGTTTGTAGGCCAACCTTTCCTTGTTTCCAGCCCCAACAAGACTGCACAATGAACAATAGTCACTTGGGAAATCCTCCCTGAGGCCCGTGTCCACTTGGCGCCATGCTGGACACTTGCAACACAAGGGTGAGTCAGACACCATCCCACAGGGTGACCAGCTACCTGAGCTTCAGGTTGCTCCTTCTTTAGGGGAGTTGAAGCACCCAAGCTCCATGTGCCCCCCTTCTTCCCTGGGTCTACTGAGTCTTCTTTTCTCTTATAAGAAAAATTCCATCAAGCACATGGTACTCCACCCTGCCTCCTGCAGCACCACTGCGGAATAGGATTTGGCACCCTGGCAGCTGGCCAATCTGCTTCAGTTGAGTGAATGTGTTCATGCCACCTGCCTGCCTGGTAGAGGCTAAAGGCCGCCTGCTTCCAGGCTGTGCACAGTCACAGTGTGGGGGCTGTCATCCAGGTCCGGGATGAGCCCTCACACCAGGGTCCTTGGCACTTTATGTCTCTCCACTACTTCACAGACTCCTTCCTCACGCACCTCTGTCAGTTGCTTCTCACACTGCTGAGGTGCTGTGAAAGGTGAGGACACTTACCCCATGCCCAGAAAAATAAAAAGAAACTGAGGCATATAAAATTGAAGTGACAGAGTTGCATGAGTACTAAGTGAGACAGAGCCCGCTCCTAGTTCGGAGAAGCAGAGTGATTTTTCCCCTGCCCCTGCACTGCCTGTCTTAGAGCAGGGGCTGATCCAGCACCACTCTGATGCTAAGCCGCCCTCCCCTAGCGAACGATCATTCGTTCTTTTACGTAGTCACATGCAAGTCTCCACGGAGCACCATCTTCTTGCCGGACTTGCCACGAGGCTCTGGGGAGGTGAACGCAAATAGAAGTCAATCCCTGATTTCTCGAATAGGATTTGAGAGCTGTGTTCAGCTGCTGCAGTACAAGGGCATCAATGCTGTAACAGATGTGGGCGCTGGTGTCGAGGGAGCAGGGAGCAGGGAGTGATTCCTAGGAGTATCAGGGATGGCTTAGCAAAAGATTAGACATTTACGCCGGGTCTTAAAAGAATCAGAAGACTTTCAGGTAAACCGAGAAGGGAAGGCATTCCATTCATGGGAACTGGTATGAACAAAGGATCAGAAAGGCTAAGCAGAGGGATATTCAGGGCAAAAGGTGCCATTCTGTGTGGCCAGGGCTTGGACAGGGAGTACCAGGGAGACTGTTTAAAATTACAGCCTATGTCTCAGTTGTGAAAGGCTTTCTTTTGGTAGAAAGGAGGTTGGAGTCTATCTTGTAGTTGGATGATGGGAATGATTGCTATTTCAGTGTAGAGAAGAAAATCAGATCCTAAAGGAGAAGTCAGCAGGATGGATGGAGGAGAGAGTGAAGGCAGGAAGCAGTTGAGGAGATGCATGGATTAAGAGCCCAGATAAAATATAATTAGGACTACAGAGTGACAGGAGGGAAAAATGGGTTCAAGAAACACTGTGTTCACAGAATCAACAAGATCAAATTACCAATTATGTTTAAAATGGAAGAAAAAAATCACACTTACAAAACTGACCAGGGCACCTGAGTGGCTCAGTCGGTTAAGCATCTGACTCTTGTATCTGCTCAGGTCATGATCTCACAGTTCGTGAGTTTGAGCCCCACATCAGGCTCTGAACTGACAGTGTGGAGCCTGCTTGGGATTCTCTCCCTCTCTCTCTCTTCCCCTCCGTCACTTACTTGCTTTCTCAAAATAAATGAATAAGCTTAAAAAATGACTCCCACTTAACTCTAGTGCTTGCATAGATAAAAGCTAACTCTTACTCTAGGCCAAATCCTTTCTATGCATTATCTCCTACAATCCTCTCAATAAACCTGAGAAATAGGTACTATTGTTAACCCTAATCTTGCAGATGAAGAAACTGAAGCTCAGTGACCAAATCCATTGGTCAGAATAAGTGGTGAAGTCCTGCTCTCTGATTTCCCTTCTCTCAGGCTCCACACATGCATATATCATATTAGCTCTATCTTTAGGATAGACTACAATACACTGACTCAGCTCATCGATTTCCTAACCATAGCCACAGGGTACAGCCATCCACAGAATACTGCTCCCTAAACAATGTGATCAGACTCACGTGTTCCTTACTATCCTCAATCAGGCATTTATAGACAACGCCCTGGGTGGTAATGCGGCGCGCCCAGTGTCTGCATGAAGCAGACCCTGTGTGTCTCTGGAAGTTAGTGAGCCACCAAAGTCCGGGTTGTGTCCAAGTAGAAGAAGGCATGCTTCCCTTCATTTCTTTCTTTTGGACATTTTCCCTTCCCCCTTCCTAAAGGCCAACCTTTCTCCAATTATAGGTCTGAGGCCCCCAGCCCCACCCATCTTTGTGGGTAGACCTGTGCCCTGGAAACTGCATTTGCTGCCCCATTTACTACCTGTTGTCCCCCCAAGTCCAAGCTGTGAATTCACAAACTGCTACGGTCTGGAGGCTCTAGCCCAGCCCCCGCCAGAACAGATGCTGTTGGGGAAGAGTTGAGGCAATTGCTATAAACACTGGAATGGGACTTGACTAGCATTGGGTTAGCTCTGCAGATGTAGCTGCTCAGAAGGGGCTCCCCTGAGCGGGCGGGACAGTGGGCACAGCACTCTGCAAGCTACTCTTTGGCCTCTTCCCAAAGGAAGAGAATTTGTGTCTGGCAAATTCTGCTCATTCCCAGTGTCTCCACACTCTTACCTTTATACCGTCTTACTCCATCAGGCCCATATCAGCCCCAGGTCGCCAGGTGCCTGCAAGGTTTTCCATGCTACATTTCTTCTGTTCTGCAAGTCAAGGCTGAAGATGTTCCAGAAAGCAAAGAGTTGGATGGTCCAGAAAGCAAAGCATTGCTTTTGTTCTCTGCCCACCTGCAGGGTGCAGAATTAGGATTCTGCACCGTGGGGAATTCTGATCAGGTAGTATGAATATGCGTTAGTTTAAAATCCTTGAACAGGAAAACCTAGGAAACTCCAATTCAATGTGTTACATTGGTCATGGTGTTGGGTGCGTGGAATGGGTGAGGCACTCCATCAGTGTTCTCTCATAAAGCTCACCACAGTCAACTAGGTTTGTGTGCTGAGACTCTTTGTTCAGGATGACATTTTTGCACAATGCACAAAGGACGGGGTGAGGAGGAAGGGATGGAGTGGGGGTGCCGCTCATACGGTCTGGCAGAGAAAACCAGCTGAAGATGTGGGTAGCAGCAGGAGGCTTGCGGAGAGAGGTGGTTCACGGGAGAAAAGAGTCGCACAGTTAGAGCAACAAGAACATCAGCACCGGCGGGGAGGAGCCCGTCCTGGCTTTTCTGATCCAAATCACAGGAAATATATTTCTGGAATAAAGCCAAGTATGAACAAACAAGCCCTATGAGACAAAACAATGGTTCATTTAGTATAGTTTCCTATTGCTGCTACGATGAATTGCCACAACTCTGCCATTTTTGAACAGCACAAATGTACTCTCTTACAATTCTAGAAGCCAGAAGTATAAAATCTGGTTCACTGGGCTAAAGTCAAGGTATCAGCAGGGCTGGTCGCTTCCAAAGGCTCTCAAGGGAAATCCTTTCTCTTGCCTTTTCCTGATTCCAGTGCCTGCCTGCATTCCTTGATCTGTGGACCCTCCCTCTGTCTTCAAAACTGGTCACTCCAACTGCTGCTTCTGGGATCTCAGTGCCTTCTTCTCTCTCTCCTCCTGCTTCTGTCTTCTAAGGAATACTGTGATCACGTAGGGCCCGCCGGACAATCCAGGATAGTCTCCCCATCTCAAGATCTTGAAGTAAACCACAGTAACAAAGCCACTTTTGCCACATAAGGCAGTGTTCACAGGTCCTAGGATTTAGGATGTGGGTCTATTTGGAGAAGTTCATCGTTCAACCTTCCACAATTTAGGCACAACTGCTAGGCCCTCAGAAGTGGTCATCTGTTCAGGAGTAAAATGGAAATAAATAATTTTCAAGGTTAAAAAGCAATCAAAAAGCCCACACAGCCTGGAAATTGTGTAGAGAGCATAGGGTCCTCAAGCTGTGACTTGGCCACAACATCAGTCCCCCCAGGGGAATCCTGGAAGCGGAGGTGGCTGGTCCCCTCACTGTGGAGGCAGAGCCTCAGACAGGCTAATATAGTGACAAACATTTATTCTTTCTTTTTTTTTTTGGCATTTTGTGAGCCTCTACTTGTCATCAGACATTATGACCACGCTGTGGATTTAGAGAGTGAGACATGTGCTCACGGTCTGTTTCAGGAGAGTAGTAAGAGAGGAGCCACACCAGGCAGAACGTAAGCAGACAACAGGAATGCGCAGGCGTGCTGAGAGAGGGGAAGCATGGCCTTCTCAGAGTTACTGGGAGTCCAGACAAATACCTGCCTTTAACCTGCTTCAAGATTAACAAAGGGGCATGTGATGCTGCCTCTCTGGTAACATGGAGGGAAAATAAGAAGGGAGAATGAGGGTGGAGGCAACTACTAAGACAGCCAAGAAAAAATGATTCCAAAGCCAAATAAGTAAATAAATAAATAGTTGATTGAATCAGAGGGAGAACATTAAGTTCATCCATCCATCTATCCATCCATCCACCCACCGACCATCCGTCCATCCATCCATCAATCCATAAATCCATCTAATATTTATTGACCATCTACCAATTGCCAGGCACTGTTCTGAGGCCTGGGAAACAGCAGGAATTAAAACAGAGCAAGTCCTGTCCTCATGGAGCTTACATTGTAGCAGAGGGAGAGAAAGAGTAAGCAAGTAGGTAAGATAGGTAGTATGTCATCTGATGACATGTCTTATGGAGACAAAGTAAGCAAGAAAGGGGCACTGATGGGAAGGACTGTCCTCTTACGCATCATGGAGCTCACTACCATGTGCCCGGCAGCATGCTCAATGTTGCAAGGCAGAGAGGAATCCATCCATTCATTTGCTATATATATTCAATCTGACAGTCACTGTGCTCAGTCCTGGAGAAACAAGGTATCCGCCATAATGGAACTTCTACACAAATGTAAGAGTCAGCCATTCACAATTAAATATTCAGGATGTATATTACAAACTGAAGTAAAAGCCATGAATAGAATGTAATCTGTACATCTACTTAAATTGGGGGATTGGATCAGGCATCTCTAAGGACATGATATTTGAACTGAGACCCAGTGAAAGTATAAGTGAAAGATATAAACAGTTGTTATAAACTATTGCAATCAGAGAAGTATGGTATTGGCGAAGGGTTGGGCAATGAGATCAAAGGGAAAGCTGATGTATGACAGGGGTGGCATTGTAGGTTAGTGACCAGGTATGAGCAGTTCAATAAATAGTACTGAGACAACACATTATCCATATGGAAAAAATTAAATTGGATCCCTGCTTCACATCCTATCCAGACACCGTTTCCAGGTGGTTGAGAGACTTAAATGTGAAAGAAAACACTTTAAGTCTGTCCAAGAAAATAGAGACTATCTCTATGATCTTGGGTAGGAATAGACAAGTCATAGAAAGCATTAGCCATAAAGGCAAAAGATTGATATATTGGACTACATTGCAATTACAAACTTCTATTCATCAAAAGACAGAGAGAGAAGAAAAAGAGGAAGGAGGCAGGAAAAAAGCAAAATAAAGAAAAGAAGACAAGAGAAAAGAGAAAGTAGAGAAAGTTGCACACCGGGAGAAAATATAACTGGCAAAGAAGTGGTCTCTAAAATACATATAAAAGATTCCTAAAAATTAGTAAGAAAAGAACAACTCAAGAGCAAAAGGGGCATCAGGAATAGGCATTTCTTTTTTCAGTAAGAACCGCCATGGGAAGTAAACATACAAAGAATGTTCAGCATCCTCAGCTATATTAGTTGGTTCACAAGCCATCATTTTACATTTAGTAGACTGTCAATAATTAAGATATCTTGCAATAATATCCTAGTACCTGCAGATGTTAGAAGTGTCCACCATGTATGTACCTGTGCCGGTGTGTTTGGGACCTGGCTTGGGGTGGGAATCTATTTTCTTAGCTTCTCTGTCTCCCTTCAGGTCCAGGAGGAGAGGGGTTACCAAGGTTCTGAAATGTGCTGCAGAGAACCCCCTTAACCTATGCCTGACATTCTGCCTCCTATTGGTCTGATGTTGGGTACCTGTCATCGTCTCTTTCCCAATAGATAATGAAAGAATGAGCGTTGTGAACGAATGTCTTAACTCCATTACATCTCCACCCTGGCAAACACCCAGCACTAGACCAGGCTCAGAGTAGGAGCTCTTTATGAGCGTCAGATGGATAAATTCATGTGCTCTTTGAATTGGCCTGAATTCCCATTTCTTTAATCGTATCCCCTTCCTACCACTCAGAAGCCCCTCCCTTCCTCCAGCCTGGGCACAGTTTCCACAAGGTGCAGAGGAAGTTCTCTGTCCGCACTGCACAGAAGGTGCAGAGAGAAGGGCAGGATGGAGAGGGGGCCACGAGTAAACAAGGGATGGCTGCTGGGAACCGGGACCCCGCAGCAGTGGCAGCCCCTGGTCACACACAGCCCCACGGGCAGGGCGGGCAGAGCGCGACAAGGAACTCCGCTGGCCCCAGGGGCGGGGGGAGTGAGCCGGGGGTGGGGCACGAGGAGGTGAGCGGTGGGACTCCACTGAAGGGGCGCGCGGGGGGTGAGCTGTGGCAGGTGCGGGGGTGTCTACGGGGTCGCGTGAGGCTGTGAGAGGTGACGGGTGCGGGGAGGGGTACGCGGGAGGCTCCACTGGGAGGCGCGCGGGGTGGGCGGTGGATGGGTGCCTGGGGTTACGCGGGGAGCTCCAC